>NC_057866.1:64554003-64858586 GCF_019393635.1 Dromiciops gliroides | reverse complement strand
AGTCATTAGCTTCCACTTGCCCCATTCTAATTTTGTAGGAATTATTTTTTATTTGGTGGGCTTTTGCACCACCTTTTTCATTAGGGTAATTATCCTTTTTAAAGAGTTCTTCTCTTCATTGGATTTTTGTGCCTCTTTTACCATTTGGATTATTTTATTTTTAAAGTGTTATTTTTATCAGTATTTTTTCTGCTTCATTTGCCTAGCTGTTGACTTTTTTTCCCCAGGATTTTCTTATGTTGCTCTCACTTCTTTTCCTAATTTTCCCTCAACCTCTCTTATTTGATTTTTAAAATAATTTTTGAGCTTGTTGAGTAATTCCTTTTGGGCAGGAGATTAATTCACACTTTTCTTTAGGACTTTGGATGTAACTTTTTTATTTCATTATCTTCTGAGTTCATGTTTTGATCCTTTCTGTCACCATAGTGAATTTCTTTGGTAAGTTTCTTTTTTGTTGTTGTTGTTTGCTCATTTTTGCAGTGCCCCCCCCTACTCCCTTTTTGTTTTGCTTTTAACTTTTACATTAAACTTGGGCTGTGTTCCTGGGTTAAGGGCCATTGTCCCAAGCTTTAGGTTTTTTAATGCTGTTTTCAGAGCTAGTTCTGGGGGTCTGTAAGTTTTCAGTTCTTCCAAGTTGGTATAATCTAAGGAGAGGTGTAGTCTCTTCTGGCCTATGCTTTAGTCTGTGAGTACCACAAACATTATTTTCCACCCTGGAACTGTAACCAGGTTCCCCACTCTTGCTAGTGGTCCTCCTCACTCTAGGACTGCAGACTAGGACTGTGAATGATCAATGCAACAGAGTGGTGCAACCTGGGCCAGGAAAGTGTTCCCTGTAATTTTCTGACTAGTCTCACCGCTTTACCATCTGTGGGATCTGTGGGAAGCTACTGCTCATCCTGTCTCTGTCAAGGCCTGCTGCTGGCTTACCAGGCTGAGACTTGTGCTGGACTGTGCTCCATTTTCACCCCAGTAAGATAGATAGTTTCTGCCAATCTTTTATTTACCTTGGGATAGAAAATTACTTCCTGTCATCTTTTTTGTTGGTTCTTGTCCTTCCAATGTGTGTGTGTGTGTGTGTGTGTGTGTGTGTGTGTGTGTGTGTGTGTGTAATTATTTTAAAGTTGTATGATGGGGGTGCAGCTAGGTGGGACAGTGGATAGAGCAATGGCCCTGGATTCAGGAGCACCCGAGTTCAAAATCCGGCCTCAAATATTTAACACTTACTAGCTGTGTGACCCTGGGCAACCCCAATTGCCCCGCGAAACAAAACAAAACAAAACAAAAGTTGTATAATGGGGAATTTGAGATAGTTCACAGAAGCCCTATCTCTATTCTGTCATTTTGCCACTGTAAATGTTTAAAGTAATATACAAATTAAGCTGCTTTTGTGTTGCTTTTGTGTTGCTGTTTTTTGTTTTCTGGAGCGCGTGTGTGTGTGTGTGTGTGTGTGTGTGTGTGTGTGTGTGTGTTTTGATCTGTACCTCTGGTTTCACTAGAATAGAGGATTTTCAATAAGGAAATTGCCCACTTAATAAAGGCAGATAGACAACTGTTTCATAATGTATGTTTTTACAGTAGTGCCTGGGTACTAAGAGATAAATTGGCTAGTCTCCTGTCAAACAACTAGCATATCTGAGAGGTAGGGATTAAGTCATCCCACATCTTCCTGAGTTCAAGGCCAACTCAGTCCATTGTCCGCTACATTATGCCAACTAACTGTTTTTGTTTTTGTTTTGTTTTTTGTGAGGCAATTGGGGTTATGTGACTTGCCCAGCGTCACACAGCTAGTAAGTGTCAAGGGTCTGAGACCGGATTTGAACTCAGGTCCTCCTGAATCCAGGGCAACTGCTCTATCAACTGTGCCACCTAGCTGCCCCCCAACTCTTTTTAATAGTTATGTCCCATTTATTCATAGTGAAATAAGGATATATTCCCAATTTGATTTTGATTAGAAATGATTAGTTTTCTACATCTATCTCAAACATCATTTCCATCCTCATCATCTTATATAAGATTACAAAGGCCATGATAAAAATAATTCCATCTCTATTACTCATGTTGGGAATTATTTACAGAATTACAAATGTATTGACATGAAATTAACTGGTTAACCATAAACTGCAACTCCATTAAGTAGCTGACTTGCTTATCATGCAATGATTTGGTTGTGTATAGAGATTTCATAAGTTAAAGGTTTCATTTCTTCTCTCCATTTTGCTAGAAGCCATCCATCCAAACCAAAGACCTATCTATAGTCTCTCACTTTCAAAAGTATATAATTTAAGCTGTGTCCAACAATTGGGAAATGGCTAAACAAATTATTGGAGAGGAAAGTAATGGAATTCTAGTATGTCATAAGAAACAACTAAGGTGATAGGGGTTTGTGGAAATTTATTTTGATTTGGGGACCCTACCTTTAGGCTGAGATTAGAAAGCCTTTGGCCCTCAGGGTCTCTCCCCCTCCTCCTCAGCTTCAGCTCAGCGAAAAAGCCCCGTGGGCCATACAAGACGCCAGGTCAGACAGCTGGGGGGAAAAAAAGCCCCCAGCTCCCTCCGACCTGAGCGGAGCTATCTAAAGATCCTGGATAGCCTGTGCTGAAGCACGTGAAAGCTGGGGAGTGCACCTCCCACCAAAACCAGCTGCAGCCCTGGCTGGCGGATTAGCTTGGTCTGTGGGGGCGAAGGAAGCCCAGAGATTTGAGTGGAAAGAAGAAAAGGTGTATATATAGACCTGGGAGTGAGACAGGAGGGGGAGCCGGACTAGGAGACAGACTAGAAAGAAGGGCGGGGGGGCTGACTAGAAGAAGGCAGACTAGAGGAGACTCGAGGACGGACTAGGAGAGAGGCTGACTTGAAGGGAGCGAGGACAAAGACGGAGGAGAGTTCGGTTCGGAAAAAGAGATACAGGGCTGACAAGGTTACGAGCCTTAATACAAACCAGGGAAAGTATAATGTGCCCTGAGGCCGGAGGCGGCTAAGGCTCTTATTATATTCAAGAAGTTCAAAGCGCAGCAGGTGTGAAAGAGACGCAGTGGAAAGAGACCGTAGGAAAGCAGTCAGGTTATACACTTTATTTCCCTGTATTCCTAATTTGAAATAGTATCTCGTAAATAAACTCTGCTTGGATTATTTAGTTATGAGGCTTCTTAATCCTGTGCTTATCAATTTGGGAGTGGAGCAGTGTGGTGGAACTTTATAAACGGCCCACATTAAATTAACGAAGTCAGATAGCCAAATGGTCATAAGTCCCCAGTTTAGTCATCCATAGCATCAGTTCCCCCAAATTAGGCTAGACAATTTAAAAATATTCTAACAGGTTCAGAGTTTAATTCTTGTTTATTTTATATTTTAAATGGTATCTCATAAGTATCAAGCCAGAAGGATTACAATTTGTTTCAGCTGAGGGAGTTCTTGCCCTGATAAAATCACAAATCATTGATGCATTGATATTGTTAAGTATCATAATCACAATAAATCTTTCTAAAAGATGATGGCAGTGACTATCTTCCTAATATGGAACTCATCTTTTCCCCAAAAGCACTTTATGTTCCTGAATGTTCCTCAGATAGGTAGCAATAATCTTTTGGTACAACAGACACTTCTGTCTCCCTTCTTAGGATAAATACCGTCTTTATCTGCTGTCAGAGCAATATTGAAAGAAGTAGTAAACACTTAACAATATTCGCCCTTTCCCAGAAATAGTAATATCTTAAAACTATTAGGATGATGGGTTTTAATGAAAATACCCTTCAAATCAATGGAAACTTACCTTAGTCAGATCCATGCTTTTTAAAAAGAAACTTAACTGAATAAAGCTTTAAAAATGTATTTAGAAGGGGCAGCTAAGTGGCGCAGTGGATAGAGCACCGGCCCTGGATTCAGGAGGACCTGAGTTCAAATCCGGCCTCAGACACTTAACACTTACTAGCTGTGTGACCCTGGGCAAGTCGCTTAACCCCAATTGCCTCACTAAAAAAAAAAAAATGTATTTAGAAGACAAATTGCTTATAAGGAAGTTTGTTGCTTATCTTTTTCTCATGCCATTCAGAAATCAGATTAAGGTACAGGAAGATATAAATCAGAGCAAGAACAGCTAGATGGTGTAGTGGATAAAGCACCAGCCTTGGATTCAGGAGGAACTGAGTTCAAATCCAGGCTCAGCATTTGACACTTACTAGCTATGTAACCCTGGGCAAGTCACTTATCCCTCATTGCCCCCCCCAAAAATAAATAAAATAGATAAATAAAGAAATCGGTCAGAATCCTTTTCCAGTATGTTATATCACTGGGTATAGGCATTTCAGGTTTAATATACATTTTATTTGCGAAAATAGGATCAATCCATGAGGATGTATAGAAAAAGAATAAAAATGGATTAAATGGGAACAAATCATGAACATAGAGTTGTATTTAGTATGGCTGTTTAATGAAAAGTTTACCTTGCTATTAATAATCCTATAATCCTACACCAGTTCTGCATTTTTACATGGATTTGACCCTCAGTTCTTGAAAAATTATCTAGAAGAGTCCAAGTTCTTGCAGGTCTCTAACAAGCTGGAAAAGTTTCTTTTTATTTTTCTCAATCACATTTAAACAAAATAAGTATTCTTTTAAAAAAAATTGAGTTCCATATGACAACCCTTCCACCCTGCCCTCTCCCCTCTCTTTGAGAAGACAAGAAACATGACATAGGTTCTACATGTGTAGTCAGTCAAAACACATTTCCATGTAAGTCATGCTGTAAAAGAAAATATAGACAAAAATCCCAAGAATAATAAAACAAAGCAAACATATACTTCAATTTGCTTTGAGATTCCACCAGTTCTTTCTTCAGAGATGGACAGTATTTTTCATCATAAGTCCTTCAGAATTGTCTTGTGTCATTGTATTGCTGAAAATTGCTGTTATTCATAGTCAATCTTCATACAATATTGTTATTAGTCTGTATAATGTTCTCCTGGTTCTACTTATTTCACTTTGTTTCAATTCATGTAAGTTTTCTCAGGCTCTTTTTCTTTTTCTGAAGCACAATAGTAATTCATCATAATCATATACCACAACTTATTCAGCCATTCCTTGATTGATAGATAGCCTCTCAATTTCTAATTTGTTGCCTTCACTAAAAGAGTTGCTATATTTGTATGTGTGTGTGTGTGTGTGTGTGTGTGTGCGCGCGCGCGCGCACATGCATGCTTATAGGCCCTTTTCCTTTTTTGCTTTTTATCTCTTTTTTGGATACAGGCTTAGTAGTGCTATTGCTTCGTCAAAGGTCTGAATGGTGTTGTAGTCCTTTGGTCATAGTTCCAAATTGCTCTACAGAATTCTTGAATCAACAGTGCATTAGTGTCTCAATTTTCCCACTTCCCCTCCAACATTTGTCATTTCCCTTTTCTGTCATTATTAGACAAACTGATAGATGTGGTATCCAAGAGTTGTTTTAATTTGCATTTTCCAATCAATAGTTATTTACAACATTTCCCCCCCATATATCTATGGATAGTTTTTATTATTTCATCTGAAAACTGCATGTTCATGTCCTTTGACAATTTATCAATTGAGGAACTGCTTTTATTTATATAAATTTGATTCAGTTTTCTATATGTTCAAGAAATGAGGTCTTTATCCAAGAAACTTGCTATAATTTTTTTCAGTTATGATTAATATATTTACCTCTATCTTATTTTTCCCATTTATTGTATTTTCTCTCTCTCCTTTAACCCTGTCCAATCTAAGTTTTCCTCCTTTCTGTACTCTCTGCTCCTCTTTTTTCCCTTCCTCTCCTACTTTCCTGTATGGCAAGATAGAGTATTATACTAAAATGATTGTATATATTATTCCCTCTTGGAGCCAAATCTTAAGAGAATAAGATTCCCATGCCCCCCATCTCCTGTATAATCCTCTCCATTGTAAAAACTCTTTCGCACCTCTTTTATGTCAGAGAATTTACCCCATTCTACTTCTCTCTTTCTCATCCCTTATTTTATTTACATAATCATCTCAACATATTCAAATACCACTCATACCCTTTGTCTATGTATACTCCTTCTAGATTTGTATTTTTTTGTTTTTTTATGGGCAATGGGGATTAAGTGACTTGCCCAGAGTCACACAGCTAGTAAGTGTCAAGTGTCTGAGGCCAGATTTGAACTCAGGTCCTCCTGAATCCAGGGCCAGTGCTTTATCCAGTGTGCCACCTAGCTGCCCCCTACTCCTTCTAACTATAATAAAGATAAAGTTTTTAGGAAATATAAGTATCATTTTTATAATGTAGCAGAATAAACAGTGAATTCCTAAGATTTCCCTTTCCTGTTTACCTTTTTATGCTTATTTTGAGTATTATATATGCAAATCAAAATTTCTATTCAGCTATGGTCTTTTCATCAGGAATGCTTGGGTAGGTGAATCTTAGTTTTAATCCTACTTCTTTTGCCTTCTGGAATATCATATTCCAAGCCCTTTGATCCTTTAATGTAGCAACTGCTAAATATCATGCAATCATGACTCTGGTTGCATTATAGATGATTTTTTTTTCTTTTTGGCTGCCTGCTTTATTTTCTCCTTGACCTCAGAGCTCTGGAATTTGGCTATAAAACTCTTGGGAGTTTTATTTTTGGGTCTATTTTAGGATATGATCAATGGATACTTTCAATTTCTCTTTTACCTTCTGGTTCTAGAATAGCAGGGCAATTTTCCTTGATAATTTTTTTTTTTTTTTTTTAGTGAGGCAATTGGGGTTAAGTGACTTGCCCAGGGTCACACAGCTAGTAAGTGTTAAGTGTCTGAGGCCGGATTTGAACTCAGGTACTCCTGACTCCAGGGCCGGTGCTCTATCCAGTGCACCACCTAGCTGCCCCCCTTGATAATTTCTTGAAGGATGATATCTTTGATCATGCTTTAAATTATCTCTCCTGGCTGTATTTCACAGGTTAGCCATTTTTTCAATGGGATATTCCATATTTTTTCCTATTTTAAAAATTATTTTGATTTTGTTTTATTGTTTCTTGGTGTCTTAGAGTCATTAGCTTCCACCTTCACAATTCTACTTTTTAAAGAAGTGTTTTCTTCAGTGAGCTTTTGTACATCTTATTCTATTTGGCCAATTCTTCTTTTTAAAGAATTCTCTTCAGTGAATTTTTTTATATCTTCTTCTATTTTACTTATTCTACTTTTTAAGGTATTCTTCTCCTCATTGGATCTTTGTTGCTTTTTAACCATTTGGGCTACACTTTTTAAAAATATTGTTTTCTTACGATGAGCAGGAGGAGTTCAGAGAAACCTGGAGGGTCTTGCATGGGCTGATGATGAGTGAGATGAGCAGAACCGGAAGAATATTGTACACAGTATCATCAACATTGTGTGTTGACCTACTGTGATGGACTAGATTCTTCTCACGAATGCAATGGTACAGAAGAGTTCCAGGGGACTCATGATGGAAGAGGATCTCCAAATCCAGGATAAAAAAAAGAACTTTTGAGTATAGATGCTGAATGAACCATACTACTTCTTTTGTTTTTGGTGCTGATGTTTATCTATTTTGAGGTTTGTCGTCATTGCTCTGATTTTTCTCTTATAACATGACTAATGCAGAAATATGTTTAATGTTATTATGTGTGTATATATAAATATAAATATATAAATATATATATGTACATATATATATATATATATATAAAACCTATATCAGATTGCCTGCTATCTAGGGGAGGGGGAGGGAGGGAGAAAAAAATCTGAAATTGGAGAGCTTGTATAAACAAAAGTTGAGAAATATCTTTACATGTAATGGGAAAAATACTTTATTAATTAAAAAAATAATGTTTTCTTCAGTATTTTTTGTGACCAATTGTTGACTTTTTTTCATGGTTTCATTGCATCACTCTCATTTCTCTTCTCAATTTTCCTCTATTTCTCTTACTTGATTTTTAAAATCTTTGTGAGCCTTTCCATGGCCTGAGACTATTTTTTTTCTTTGAGGCTTTGGATATAGAAGTTTTTAATTTATTGTCTTCTAAGTTTGTATTTTGATCTTCCCTATCACCATAGTAACTTTATGTAGTCAGGATATTTTTCTGCTTGTAAAAAATTAATTGCTATTTGGGGTTTTTATGCCTGGGCATGCACTGGCCTGGGACTCCGCAAACCACACGGTGCTCCACCCACTGGTTGTAGCCATTGCCATGGCTCTGGCACCTCACGTCATCACCACTCACCAATGCCTACATGGGCCTGGCAAAATTATAATGATTGGAAGCCTAGTGAGGGCAGTCATGTGGCTGTCAGAGCAGCCATCCCATTGGCTGGGGCTATGTGGGGTGTTTCTAGGTTTGGGGGAGGAGAATTGGGCATTCTAGGTGGAAGCTGGAAAGCTACAGGTGTTCTGCTGCGTATTTTCAGCTGATTCCTGGGCAGTGGTATTTTTCAGGTATTATAATTTCCCTTTCCCCATTTTATTTCCTTTCCCTTGATCCTACTGAACCTGTTTGTGTTATTTATTTATTTTTTAAGTTCGTTCTTGTTAAAATAAATTTTGTTCTGTTTTGAGGGAGGCTGCCAGTCTCCTTACTTGCCACAATATTGTGGCGAGCCACTTAGCTGGCACTCCCCAATTAAAAATTGGTCCCCACGTGCTGTTTTACTTTTTCCATCCCATATCTTGAATTTTAACTCGACAATAAAATGAAGCTCTGCTTCTGGAGTGGGGAAGCCATTGTCCCAAGTTTCAGGTTTTTAATATATCTGTTTTCAGAAATAATTCTGGGGATCTGTAATTTTTCAGGGCTCCCAAGGTGGTTTGATCTAGGGAGATAGGTGTTTACTACTTGCTTGGCCTCTGCTCTGGTCTGTGTGCAACCACAAGCACTCTTTTCTACTCTAGAACTATGATTAGGGTCTCAGCTCCCCTACAGTAGCAAACTCTGGTGTGCCTGTGCTCCTTCTTACCTTGGGACTTAGACCCAGATCCAAGTATGGGCAATACAACAGACTCCTGACACCAGTGCCAGCAAAGGGACCCCTATAACCTCTTTCTGACCAGTTGTCTGATCCCTATACCATCTGTGGGCTGGGTAGTGTGGAAAACACCAGTGCTTCTACTAATTCAGTTTCCCCTAATAGCTACTGCTGATTTATTGGATTTCATCTTGCACTGGAACATGCTCCATTCTCACCCTGGTGCAACAGACCTTTCTTGTTGACCCTCTTAGTTTTCTTGGGATGGAAATTTGATTCACCCCATACTTTCATAGGATTCAGCATTCCAGAATTTGAGGCATTATTTAAAGGTGTTTAGAGGGGTTTGGGGAAGAACTCAAATGAATCCCTGCCTTTTCTCTGCTACCTTGGCTCCATTATTTCCCTAGGTTATTTTTTTTTCTGAAAACATCTTGCATGTCATTTCTTATAGTAAAATATTTCATCACAATCATTTACCCACAGCTTGTTCAGCCATGCAAAATTGATAGGCATCCTCTCATTTTCCAATTCTTTGCCAACACATAAGAGCTGCTATTAATATTTTTGTACATATAGGTTCTTTGCCTTTGATCTCGTTGGGCTATAGACCTAGTTTTTAGCACCCAACTGGCAGTATTATAAATTTATCTTACTTAAGAACTAGCTACATTATGAATATGGGCTGCAACCTGTCCCACTGAAATGATTAATCACATTAAAGAAATCACAGATTCAGTGAAACATTTGCTCCCCACTTCAAACATATTTTAAGCTCCTAGATGGTAGAGGCCATATGCTACCATCTTTCTATATCCTGTTGCACAGAATTTCATATGTAGATGTGCTTGAGGAAGATTCTGCAATTGACTGACACTTTCTATGGGTACCAGAGCAGCACAAGGGTTATCCATCTGTTCTTCATAACAGATTTATCTGTTGAGTAAAGTTGTTTTAGCTGTTGTTTTAGTGAGAGAAGCTAAAAATGTTTATCAAGACTAAGGGCATTATAGTCTGCTTTGGTGGAAGGAATCAGGGATAATTAGAATATTAAAGTCAATGGCCCATAAGTTAACATTGGTGGTGGTGATCATAGTTATGGTGATGGTGGTGATAGTCGTGGCATGTTGTGTGTGTGTGCATGTAAATTGAACATTTTTTATTAAAATATATGATGGCAGTAAATTATTGATGATTTAATTTTTTTTCAAAATTCCTTTGATAACATTTGATTTATTAGTACTGCTATTTATCATAATTGGGGGAAAAGATGTTAAAATGATGAACTTTAATTTAGGTCCAGACAAAAAAAAGTGAGGTTTGGGGGTGGGAGGGAATGCAGACACACACCATACATGAGAGAGAGAGAGAGAGGCATGGATGGAGGGATGGATGGATAGATGGATGGATGTATATAGGTAGATATCTAGATCTATCTATCCACATATATGGAGAGACAAAGACAGAGACACTATCCATCTATCATCATCATCTTTGACTGTAAAAAGGTAAAATCCATTTCCTTAGAGGAATAGAATAATGAAAAAGTACAGAGCACTGGATCAATGTGTTAGAAAAGGAAGCATAATGATTAAAGCTAGAATTTGGAGATTGAGGAGCCAAATTTTCCTGAACCCCTTTGTTCTATAATGGGAGGGTGACTTTGAATTGCAGAATTTGGGCTAAAAAAAAGAAAATCAGGTTGTTATTTTTTTTTAGTTTCCTTGTTTCCCTTCATGCTCTAGAGGTAGCTGAGTGGTAACATTTACCCTGAAGTTTCTTTGTTAGTATAGGTGACTGCTGATGATTAGATCCAGTATTTTAGAAGGAGAAGGTCTGTAAAAAGTGATCAATAAATTTCTGTGATATTGATGATTCAAATGAAGGGGGGAAGGCTCAAACTGGGCATTGGTGGTGAATTGATCCTCTGTCTTCTGATTAAAGTAATGCAAGATGTATGACAAAAAAAAGCCTAGTCAATCATGTTAGTAGAGAGGAGGAAGTAGATGGATAACTACAGTATGGTATCAGTACTCAACCACTGCTAAGTGACATAAAGGAAAACAGCCTGTTCAGTGGGCATCCTGTGGAGGATTCATGGGAAAACATGGACAAACATCACAGTGACTGATAAGTCTTCAATGTGTTGAAGTCTGTACCACTGCAAAATAACTATGGCTAATGGAGAAAGAATGAAGTTGTCCATGGTACAAAAACTCCTAGGTATAGCTTTGCACTGACAAAAATATTCACATAAGTGAGATCATATAAAGGATGACCTTCAATTCTTAAAACACTAAGGCTCTCATTTCTAGCTTCCTTAGTCACAATTTATCCCATACCCGAGTACGGATTTCATTTGGAGACCCCAGTTTCCTAATTTTAAGAACATTTTCTCCTGTTATAGTCTTATAGGACTAAGTAAAGAATTTATTAGAATTCATTTTATCTGTTACTTTCTGAATCTTAGAACTTCAATAAGGTCACTAATGGTTAAGATTTATTTAATTAAAATGAATAAGCCCAATTTCCTAAAACTTTTCCCTCAAGCAAAATCTTTGATTCTGATTTGCTGGGTGCTTTTCTCTCTCAAGGGTAATTATGCCTTTTAAAGAGACTGTAACCCAATGGGTCTTTTATAGCAGCTTCCAACTATACCTAACAGGCGAATAACAGAAAGTATGCTCTGATTTATATGCCCTTGCTCACCTATAGAATTTGTGAGCTTTCTGGCCCCACCATTAGGCCATAGGTCCTTGGATATCTATAATAATTTGGAAATCACTTCCTTCTGATGAAGATATTAGAGTACCTTTCCAGTTAGGAGAAATTAAACAATTTATTTCTCTGTTCTTCAAAAGTAGATGTGCATCCATCACCATAGAACTTTACTCCCTGGTGTGCAGCATCTGAGTATAGAAAAAAAATGGGGGGGGGGCAGAGGAGTACAGAAATACAACTAAAACACAAAGACAAACAGTGGAGTAGGGGAAAAACAGCATAATTTATCTCTAATAAAAAGCAGGATCTACAAGATATGAATGGGGAATTAGCACAATTCCCCAATAGGAAAAAAAAAGTCAAATAATATGAATAGTTTTCAAAAGAAGAGTTGCCAACTATCAAGAACCTCATAAATAGTTCCAAATTACTCATAATTAAGGAGATGAAAGTGTTAACCTGTAAATTAAGGAAACAATCAATATAGGAGAAAAGGGGTTTACAGAAAAACCTAAGACCCAAGCTCTAATTTAGATATGAGCTCTAAAAGAGATTCAGACCCCAGTTAATGGAAAACAACATTTGGGAAACAAGTTGGGGCCAAGTTTCTCCCTACCCATATAAATCAGTACCCATAACAAGAACATAAAAAATTATAACAATGATAAACTGACAGGGTATAGAAATTCAAAGTAGAAATACATGAAAAATGAAGATGTTTTGAAACTAGCCCTGGGAATCAGAAAAAGAAATGCACAGAAAAGGCCAAATCTGGCCCCAGATTCACCTTATCATGTATAAACCACTAAAACAGACCTCCATGGAAAAAGGTACCCATCTCAGGGGTTGATTAAGGACCCCAGGAACTACAAATTAGGATAGCCCCTCCCCTGTACCTCTCTAAAGTGGAGATTATTATAATGAGACTGATAATCAATTTATCCATACTATAAACATGACTATTTTTTCTTTCTCTATTTGAGAGATACCTTTCCACTTTTCTGTTTTTCTCCCTGTGTTCACTCACAGTATTGCAATAAAACTTGGGAAACTGAGTCGCTGAGTCTTGTAATTCTTTTGGGATTACTCATGATCCATTTGATTCCAATTCCATCCCAAAGGTAAAAGGATTTAAAGCTTGAAGGGACCTCATATACCACTGGATCCAACCCCACCCACATTTCATAAATGATTTTAAATTAATGTTCCACATGTATTATACATTTGGGATGGGATTTGAAACTAAGTCTTCTTGACTCAAGATTTAGAAGCTTTTGTAATGTTGCCTCTAGGAGAATTTGCTCTTAATCCCTACACTAACAGTTTGCAGATAAATGACTATAAATGACTCAATTTACCTCTTAGACTTTCATTTTTCTCTAAAATGAGGATAATAATATCTTCATGACCTGTTTTATTGGGTTACTGTGCAGAAAATTCTTTCTAAAAATTAAGTATACAGATATGAATTAAGTCTCCAGTTCTTAGGTGACACTGTGGATAGGGACAAGGAATACATCTGTAATTTCACTAATACAGACAATTATCTGATGAGGAAATTTCATCGACCAATGTAGTTAGGCATCTTTCTGATTTTGGAGAGCTGCCTTGAGCATTGAAAGGTTGTCATTACATTAGCCAATAAACCTTTATTGAGTACCTACTCTGTGCTAGGCACTATGCTTAGCAAGGGCTACATAAAAAGGGACCACATAGCAAGTATGTGGTAGCGACGGAACTTAAATCCAGGTCTTCCCTGCTCTGAAGCAAACTCTCTATTCACCACTATCTCAAATATAAGGATCTCAAAATCTCATGTATACTGTTCCTGCCTTGTTCGGGATACCTTGTAATTTTGGAAGATTTTATAAACTCATTCAGTTTTGGAAGCTCATTTTAGGTTATAGCAAATGTAAATTGCAACTAATAAAAGAAAATATGCTAATCAGAGCTCCCTTCAGTGTGAGAGATTCCAATTTGTAACGATTGTACACACTCTCCTACTGAGTGATTCATGCATAGTATAATCCAACTGTCTGTTGTTGTTTTTTATTCTATCTAATTTCATGTAGTAGAAAATCTTCAACTAGTTCTCAAAGAATCTTTGATGATTTTCTGTCATTGGCACCAAAGAAGCCTTCTTCATTGCATTTCCTTCATATGCTCAGATCGTGAATGATAGTCATTCAATTCGATAGATATGGAAGCTTGGGAAATGACTGAGAGAATGATAAGCCTCATTTTGGCACATTCAGAACATATAGTGAGCATCTGTTCACTGTCAGGGAACTACAGAAGGTGATCTGGGAAGATGCCTAGAATAGTTGGAAGTGATGATGTGGCTATAGCTAACCTTATGAGAAGGTAAAATAAGAAAGATGTCAATATGCTATGATTTGAGGATGCCAGATAGACACTGTGTCCCAAAAGATCTTCTTCTTTATCTGCCCTGTGTGGGTAAGATGCAACCATTTAGTATTTATTCCTTTGGGTTAAGCATTGTCTTTTTTTTAAATTTTGATCTAGTTTTAGTTGCCAATGAGCTTGAGAGAGATAACAACACAGTCACTAATGTTTTAGTGCAAATGAGTTCATCAACTGGTAGCAAAGAGAACCTATAGGCAAGAAGAAGGCATTGACTTGCTTTGTGGTGAAATGCTCCCTCTTTCATTAATGTTTCCCTTAATACCTCCCACTTTCCCAGTCAAAAGTAATCTCATCTGCCTTTCAACTTCCACATCACTCTGAAGCTCTCTTATTTCATTTTAACCTTGCATTAATAATTTTGCCTAGTCTCAGGATAACCATAAAGATGCAGATGCTTGATAAGGATTGAAATGGTACTTGAGGTCATCAGTTGTTGAAAGGCTTCTGATAATGTCAAAGAATCCTGGAAGATCTGGGAGGAAGACCCAGAAAAAGGAGGAATCCATGTCTCAGCAATGGAAGGTTGAATTGTTTCCATCTTGCATCTGTCTAAACTTCTATGGAGTCAAGTATTTAGCATTAGATAACATCTTTTTACTGTCTCCTTTGAAGATTTTGAAGTACTATCACTAGTTTAGTACCATCCACTTACTTTCCTTAAAAATTTAGGTGAGGTTGGTTAAGAATGTTAGTGCTATGTAAACCTCACAGATCATGCTGGGTCAAATGACTGCTGCTTCCCTAAAGACATGAGAATGACAGTCCGGGAGAATACAGCACCCTTAATCATAACACTTCTCCAGAGTTTGCATTTCTCTGTGAGTGGAGTTAATTCAAGAAAACCCTATGTATTTTAGCAGCTGGCCACTTCTAATCTGTGTATAATCAAAATGATTCTACCTTCTTCACACTGATTTCTTCATATTCCTTTGCCATTATAATGTTAAATGTAACAGTGTGGTTTCCTTGACTATCCCACCTCACTTCAGTCATCTTGATGTATGTCTTGCCAGTGGACTTCACTGACTCTGGAGGAGAGAGTAAGGCTGATGACTTTGCACAACTCTACCTCACTTAAATCCAATTTACTTGAAAGTCAAGACATCACCCTCCTGATGTCATTGGTCCTCTTTGAGAACCAAAGGAACAACAATCAGTGAGTAGTAGTAGCTACTCCCTGGGGACCCAATCAGCCAGTTACAATTGGGCAATGCTATTTCTTCCTCCTCCTCTCCCTCTGTCCACATGGGAAGTCATACTTACATTGTGCATGATCTGTCTAAAAGAATATGAATTTTGATCACTTATATTTCACAAGGTATCTTGGGGTTAGGGGTTAGATTTTTTTCTTCACTATTTATTTATTCTATCATTATTGTTTTGTTTTTTTTTCTAAAAGCTTGGACAATCAGCTCTTATCTCATGTAGCTTTCATTTGATTTCTTGAAATATAGCCCTAGAAAACCAGGCTCTGTTAAACTCCATTGTCATTCATATGGAACTACGTGACTATGCCTTTCAACCTAAATCTCTCTGTCTTTCATTAATTGGACAATAATAGGTCCCAACCCAAGCCTCACTTACTCCTTGTTTAGGTTTTGATGGGTCAGAATGAGTGTAAATAGCATTTTTTTTCTGGCCAGGAACTCTGAGGGTCTCCCCCCATCCCCCACCCCAGACTCATTATTTTATGAAGGCAAACTAGGCCTTCTTTTGCCTTACTTATTTCCCAGCCTTTCATTACTGAATGGGGGCTGCCTCAGACAAACAGACTTAGAAAAAAAACAAAATAAAACAAAACAAAACAAAACAAAAACACCTTATTAGGTTAAAAAGGCCAAGATCTTCTACTGCATATAGAGTCATTGCCAGTCATCTTGACCTATGTTTTCCCACTAGACTCTGATGACTCTGGAAGAGAGAGTGAGACTGATTACTTTGCACAGCTCTGCTTCATTTAAATCCAATTCACTTTCAAGTCAAGACACCATTCTCTTGATGTTAGTTCTCTTTGAGAATGAAGGATGCACAACAACAACAAAAGTAATTACCTTTATTACCTTTATTAGGATGAACTTTTCTTAATTGAATAAATAAATCAGAAATGTGTCGAACAGGACCTGTATAACTCCTAGAGTGAATCAAAGCTATTGCCATGATACTTTATTATATTTTAGGGAAGGTTAATAAAAGGAAGAAACTATTTAAAACTAGATAGAAATTCTAAGGGTCTGGAAAGGGAAGAAAAGGAATGAGACCTTACAGAATGGAGCAGAAAAAAAAATGGCAGCCCAGGGGAAACTTACATAATGAGAAAGAAATGGTAAGTATGATCTGTGGCAGGTAAGAGAGATATTAAGAAGGGCCATTGGCTCTATTGACTTTAGAAGCAGAGGAATAGACTTGTCAACAGCAGTATAGCCATTTATTTAAAAACAGGGAAATCATAGGAAAATATGCTTTCCCAAATTTTAACTCCTGATAAGTCACAAATATATATATATATATATACAGACACACACATATACACACATGTATACATATATATACATACATACATATATATATATATACATACACACACACACACACACACACATATATATATATATATTTGTTACTAAAAATTTTTGTTGCCTAAATATTGGGTCACAAGAGAGAGGGTAAGGGTTAACTAAAGATATAATAAAATGTAAATTAGAGCAGAGAGGCCAACCTCTGTCTAAATATCAGAGATTTTCTTCCCTGTTGGCTAAAATCAATTGTGATTAAACTCATAACTTTTTTTTTTTTTTACAGGGCAATGAGGATTAAGTGACTTGCCCATGGTCACACAGTTAGTATGTGTCAAGTGTCTGAGGCTGGATTTGAACTCAGGTCCTCCTGAATCCAGGGCCAGTGCTTTATCCACTGCACCACCTAGCTGCCCCAAACTCATAACTTTTTATCTAAAATAAACCTTCTAGAGATAAAGAAGATGAGCCAGATTTACTTTCCACGGCATTGTGAGAGGAAAATGACCATTACTCAATAATTTTCCCAAACTCAGCAGTGAAGTGTCAAAAGCTCTTTTATTTCTTTCTTGCAAGAAAAGATACCTCAAGCAGTGATTCAGTTTTGCAGCAAGCAGTGCATAGAATAGGAGCCTGCAAGTTCCTTTTATCCTATTCCCTAACCATATCACGTCCCTCCTGAGTTAGCCATTGGCAGGTTACTAGAGAGTTACAATCTGATTCTGAAAGCTAGATAATTAAAGGGCACATTTAGGAAACATATTTACATAATTATTCAACTTCTTAACATTCAGTCAATTTAGAGTATTTCTCAATCCATAGGTTTTGCCTATCCTCCTCCCATCTAAGTCCTCTTCCACTCAGATTGCCTCATGTCACCATGTCTTGACATTATTTCAGGGAAATTATACCTTACTTAAGCTCAAGTCTTGAAACTTAAATCTCTTGCTTTATGAGTCCTTTTCCTTTTTGAGAGGAGTCCAGAGCCTATTCTCACACACTGTCTTACTCAATCTTAAAAGAACTAATTATTGTAAAGACAATATATATGTTTAAATATATAAAATATATTAGGAACTATTATTGTTTGGCAGGTGTTTGGTGAGTGAAAGAAAATGGGAGCTAACATATTATGGGATGAATAAGTAGATTTATTCAGCTCCTGCTAAGAAGAAAGACATTGGTCAGGGGAGCTTCAACAGAAGAAAGGGTTCTCCCCAAACACCACTAAATCCAATGGGACTGCCTGCAACCACTTTCTGTGCTCACTTAAAGTGAAAATTAGAAATAGAAGCAAAGGGAGAGATTTCTAATCTTGTGTGTTAATCAACTACTAATCAGTTTAGAAGTTGAAATTAACATGAATCAGGGCAAGATGTGCCTTCTACATAGAAAGACAGAATATGTAGCTAACAGTTTTCTAGAGCATCAGTAATATGTCCCATTAGATAGAATTCTGGGTCTGGACTCAGGAAGATGTGAGTTCAAATCCAGCTTAAGAAGTTTTAAAGCTTTGTAACTCTGGGAAAGTCATTTAATATCTATGTGTCCCAGTTCCCAATTGAAAATTGAAATAATAATAGGATTTATATTTTTGGGTTGTAAAGATTAAAGGAGATATTTGTAAAGTTCTTAGCACAGTGTCAAGATACATAATAGGTATTTAATTTTTTTCCCCTCTTCTTTCCATCAGAAAGAGTCCTCTCCATCTTACTCCTCCCCACCTCTACCCAAGCCCTCCAGACAATGTCTAGATCATAAGTGTAGCTTGGAATTTCTTCTACTGAAAAGAGCTTTCATTCCACAATTAGAAGTAAAGGGAAAACCTAACTCTTCCTTAGAGTGACTTAAATTAACACTAATGTGCAATTGATTAAGTATACCTAAAGCAAGTTTAACTAAAAGTGAAGACTGAGCCTTTATAGGATAAGGGGGAGGTAAAGCAGTTACTGAAGAAGATAAAGGATAAAGAAAGAGGAAGACCTCCAGGCATATGGAAACAATCTAAGTTTTCCATGGAATGGGGAAGAAAACACAACCACCACCAACACCCCAAAAAATTAAAAAGAAAAAAAACACCTCTTTGATTTCAAGCAGCCAACCTCAGCTGAAAACAGAGGAACTGCCACAGCTTGTTTAACCAAGACATCTTACTAAGCAAAAAACAAAACAATTTTCCCATTAAGACAACATCTCAAGCAGTATCCACTGCTCTGTATCTCACAAGTAAGCCTGAAAGCCTGTTATCCTAACATATTTTCAATTCAGTTAGTTTTAACTGATCCTCCATTTTTGATATCTCCAATTAAATTCATGAAATTGTGGGTGTCTAATATAAATTCTATGAACTAGTTGTCTCTTAGGACTGCAAGATCCCCTAGTGGTAGTGTATAAACTTAAGTGTTCTACTACTTTTTTCAGCTTTCTATTCAATAAATCAAGGAATGGTTCTTTCCTTTGGGAAAGAATTTTGTCTCCAAACTAAGTGGTTATCAGAGTATGAAGTCAGGATTGTTTCACATCCATATTTCCATTTAATTTGTTTTCTAATGGAACCTGGTTTAATATTGCTTTATTCCACCTTACTGTAATTTAATTCTTCACCTTAACTGGTGATGTTTGAGATGTCCTGTAGTAAAGAAAAGAAGAAAAATCTTCTTAGTCCCAGGTTCCTCAGTCAGACAACATTTATTAAGGGCTTGTTAGACACCATGCAAATCATTGGCAATACAAAGAATGACATTCCCTGTTCTCAGGGAACATAAAATCTAATGAGGAAAGAATAGTGGGTAGGCTGTCAACTGGTGAATAGCTAAGTGGCTCTTAACACACATGCACAAACAAAATAAAATAAAACAAATAAAAAATAAGAACTTGAGGGGGCAGGACGACCAATAAATCTAAAGGCTGACAAAAGCCACATACACACGGAGTTCAGTTCCATTCTAAAATGCCTTTGAAAGGCTGCTTCAGGCCTCTTATCTGCTTGCTTAGGTTCATCACTACCTACATCATTCCAGACACATTCTCCCTAGTGCTACTTTGGCTTTACTGAACCTAGTCCCTCATTCCTATTCTGCTATAGCTGATTGGTCTGGTTTCAGACCAACTGAATATGCTTAAAATTTTCCTTTGTTTCCCTTGAGTTAGCTTCATCCAATCAATACCCTGATCCTTCATAATCTTCCATATTTTGACCTGTTTGATTTCCTGGCTAGAGAAAAAGTGTCACGGTCCTAATGGAGATTTTGAAGGCTCATAGGATTTAGAATTGGAAATAACTTTATAGATGATCTAATCCAACCTTTTCATTTTACAAATGACAAACCTGAAATGTGCGGTGATTTGCCTGAGGTACCATCACTTGGATTTATCAGAGCCAGGATTTGTATCCAGGCCTTTTGAGTCTAAATATATTGCGATTCCCCTCTATCCCATGCTATTCTAGTATAGGGCTTTGTGAGAAAAGAATGGGATTTTGCGGGGTGTGTGGGGGGACACTCGAGGGAGCCTTGCCTGGCCTCTTTTAAGGCCAGCCCAGAGTCAGTAGAATTGAAAAAGAAATGTAGATTGACCTTCCTGACTACCTAAAGGAAGTTAACTCACCTAGGTAACCCCCTCAAGTCATGTCAATCTTATGGACATGAATGTTACTGACCAGTTAGCTTGGGTCAAGGTACAGTGACCCACCTCTACCTGAGAGAGGATAAAATCCTTGGGAGGAGGGGGGTCATGCTCTTCTCTCTCCCTCACTCTCTTGCTCTCCCTCTCTTGACCTGGGATGGTGTAGGAGGCAGACACGCCCCCTTTTATATCTAGGTATGTAGGAATTCTAGTTCTTAACAATGTTCTCTCTCTCTTTAAAAATATTTAATGTGCTTTAATAAATGCTTAATGCAAAAGACTGGGACTATAGCCTCTAATTTATAAGTAGCAATATATTAGAAACCCCAGCTAAATTCCCTAAAACCTAATGCAGAGACAGGCAACCCTAACATATTTCAATGACACAGCTCCTTAAACTTTTTTCCACTCATGACCCCTTTTCACCTAACAAAATTTTACATGAACTCAGGTATAAAAAATAGATATACAAATCAAACATTTACTATCAAATTTTTTACAACCCTCAAATTCAGTTATACAACCCTATAAGGAGTTGTAACCCACAGTTTGAAATGCTTTGTTCTAGTACATTCCTGTTTTCTGTCCAGAATTCTATTAGCCCTCTCAGTTCCAGTTTCCTCCTTGGTTTTCCTGTACAATATCCCAGCACTTTCCACTCCAAACAAGCTAGTCTTCTTGCTATGAGGAAAAGGCAATCATTGACAAGTGAACTAGGGATCCTAGCTTCTTTCAAAGTTTTAATTAAGTCATTCCCTGACCCCCTAGCTACTCATGCTTCCCTCCCCTAAAATCACCCTTCATTTTTGCTTTATATTTTATATGTAGTTACTTTACATACATGTAGGAACAAATATAGGCATAGCTGAATAATAGTTTCTAGGTTCCTAATAGCACCCAGAACATTTCAACTCAATTCAATAAATGTATGTTAGGTACCTGTGCTCAGTGTTTGCAATATATAGACACTAATGAAATAGTCATTAGCCTGAAGGAGCTTATATTTTACTGGGGCTTAATGGGAGTGAGCAGCATAACCTGCACACATAAGTAAATGCTAGGCATTTTGAGAAGGAATACAGCATTGGAATCTGAAAAGGTTTTGAAGAACAGCTGGCACTTTAGCTAAGAACTGAAGGAAGATGAGGATTCTGAGAAACAGAGATGAGGAGGGAATGCATTCAAGGCATGGGAAATACCTTTTATGCATGCTTGGAGATATGAGACAGAATGAATACTTGGAACAGTCATGTAGGATGGAAACATAATATGTACGTGGAGGGGAATTTTGTTAAATATGGATGAAAAAGGTAGGTTGAACTCATTTTACGAAGGACCTTTAACAACTAAGTGTCACAGAGAGATTATGTTATATATTGGAGAAAATAGGAAACTATAGAAGATTCCTGATTAAGATGTGACATGGCCATACCCCCAAATAAAGAATGAAAAAGATGAAGCCAAGTTATGTCAACCCACTGAAAGTGGGATATAGACTCATGTAGTAGTCATTGGGTTTTAATAAAATGATAAGTACTCCCTTATTAGCTAGTAGGGTCTACTATTTCCTTAATGGAAAATACATTCAAATGGATAAATTATCTCATCAATTGGAAGTCTCCTCTTAGGATGCAGGTCAAAGTCTGTCAAAGCTTGCTCATTTTGACTCCTCCATTTCCTCCACAAGGTTCTTCAGAGATAGATCTACTCAAGGTGCTAGAAGCTTTCCTTACCTTCTCCTAACATCGCAAGTGTAGCAATCGAACAATATGACTACTGGTCTGGCCCCCATCATTTTTACAAGATGACAACAGAAGTAAAACATCAAGGAATTATGACAACATACCACTCTTCATAATAGTGACTTCCCTTTCTGGACTTTTATTTTCTATTTTCCCTGTATGTAGCTTGTTTGTATACAGTTGTTTGCATGCTGTCTCCTCCATTAGATTGTGAGCTCCTCAAATGTAGGGACTGTCTTTTGCCTTTCTTTCTATCTACAGGAGTTAGCACAGTACTTGGCACATAGTAGAGAACACATTTTTATTGACTGACT
This sequence comes from Dromiciops gliroides, assembly GCF_019393635.1. Taxonomy (NCBI): domain Eukaryota; kingdom Metazoa; phylum Chordata; class Mammalia; order Microbiotheria; family Microbiotheriidae; genus Dromiciops; species Dromiciops gliroides. The sequence goes on along the minus strand of NC_057866.1, from coordinate 64,836,296 downwards.
GACAGGGGCACTAAGAGACTATGACAGAAGTCCACTGTACAGAAGGGATTTTAGTCTTTACAGAGTAGAACATTTTCTATGATAAGAGGGGATCCCACAGGAAGCCCATTTAGTTTTCAATGTGTGGGACATCAAACTTGCCATTTCAAAATTACATCAAACCCATTTTTTAGCCTCTGTGATAGCTCTGCTCCTGAGAGGCTGCCAGCAGGATGTCACTTTCAGTTATTTCCCAGCTGTCATCAGCAATGTTGCATTGGCCACTAAGGAAAACAATCCCCAAACTACAAAAAATTAATGTTCTCTTCGCTCTCCTGTCACAAATGAATGAATTTTCAAATAGAAATTATACAAGGAAAATTGCTTCCAGAACAAGACCACATTCTGAAAGGGGAAAAAACAATGTCATACCATTGTTTATGTGTCTGACCGATGCAAGGGCTTTTTAGAAAGCTAGAGTTTACACCCTAGAAGAATGATGAACTCTTGACAGACACTACTACGAGAACACAGTTAGACACATGTTCTTCAGTCACTATTATGATCACTTGTCAAAGAGAATAATGTAAGCTGCATGGCCCTCTTCTGATAAAATCAAGTTAATGAATTAATCTGGAAGTATTCAAAGATTTCAAAATCACTTTATAAATTGTAACTGATCTTGTAAAATTGCAGTAATTATACAAGTCTAAGCTGATAAATGACCACTAAACTAGCCTTCCAAAGAACAATTGGACCCTTGGTCATGGTGAATTGTTTTCATGTATGACAATGCTATCATGTTTCAATAGATCAGTGATTTCATGGATATGGGTGTTTATTCCCTTCAATGGTGCAGTTCGCAACCCATCTACACTGGCTGTATAGGCATATATCACAAATTATCCCACAGAGTGTCAATTAGTTCAGTGGGGCATGCTTCAAAAAGCTTATCTTTCAAGCATAACATTCTCCCCAGTAATAAATAAATAAGTGAATAAATGAAAGCTGTATTATGATTATCATGATTACAAGAAACAGTCTTTTTAGGCTTCTAATTTCAGTATTAGGTGTTGTACAAAGAGACTTACTTGTTGGGGCAAGGGGGAGGGTGGTGTTAGCCTCCTGAATTTGTAATAGCAGACAAGGAAAATTCCTGATGCTTCAGAAAACAGGTATTTTTTTATGAAGTTAAAAACATACATAGCTAAATCCATGTTCTCCATCCAATAATAGTCAATAGAACAAGTAATCATAGCAGAGAAGATAAAATGAGAAAGGGATCTAGTAAAGACTAGGGGGAGGGAAATCACATAAGTGGTGGAGCTAGAATCTCTTTTTCTATACTACATAGGTAGCCCTGGGCTCTTATTTATCAGGATCAAGGATTTTTCTGATGCTGGTGATCTAACCAGTTATCTTTATTGATTTGTTGTGATTATTACAAAACTCGATTTCTGTCTTTCCATAATAAGTATACTCAGTTCAGACTATATGGTTTAGGTAGTTTTCACCTGTAGTGTATCTGGAATTCCTTCTTTGCCTCTGACCTTGTATGATTTCTTTCTGGAAAAATATTGTACTTCAGTGGTAGTTCTAAAATGGAATTTATGTTCTGTAGACAATGGAAAAATGCTAGAATTACAAATTCATACAATCTTAAAGTTGGAAAAGGCCTTTGAGTTCAGTTATTTCAATCTTCTGCATAAGTGCTCTGCTCCCTGCCCCAGAGTGTGTAACCGTTTGTGGATATCTTAAAGGAACTCAGGAACTCTCCTCAGATCACTAGTTCTGGAAGCATTTCTTGAGGCTTGTAAATGGTGCAATGAATAGAATGTTGGGCTTGGAGTCAGGAAGATGTGACTTCAAATTTTGCCTCAGCTATGACTAGCTTTGTGGCTCTGAGCAATTTACTTAATGTCTCAGCTTCATTTTCCTCACCTGAAATGGGGGTAATAATAGCACTATAAAAGGCTGTTGTAAAGATTAAATGAGATAGTATTTGTAAAGCATTTTGAAAAACTGAAATCACTATATAAATGGTCACTATTATTTTTGAAAACTTGTTCCAGATGAAGATTATTAGGCTCATATGAGAGAGTGTGTTTCTGAGGTTCCCCTATGTCTACTTTCAAGGGACAAAATCCAAAGAATAACATAGTATTCCTACTGGTGGTAGTGAAGAAACTATTTTAAAATTCTTACAGAAGTCCTTTTGAAGACTTGCAAAATACCAGGCTGTGTTTTGTCAGCATCTGCCTTTGTCTCTGTCCCCTCATTGCCAATTCTAGATGACTCTATGCACCTGCACACTACAAACTACACAGCTTTAAAAATGGCTGCCACTCTAAAGTGGAAGGAGGGGGAGATACAGAAAGTATCTCTAATAAGGGCCTTATTTCTCAAATATATACAAAACAAGTCACTCCCCAAATGATAAAAGGAAAAAGGATACAGATTACAGAAAAAGAAATTGAAGCTATAATTATATTTTAAAATGCTCTAAATCATTATTTATTACTGAAATGCAAATTAAAATAATTATCAGGGATCATCTTACACCTATCAGTTTGGCTAATATGACAGAAAAGGAAAATGATAAATATTGGAAGGGATATGGGAAAATTGGGACACTAATGCACTGTTGGTGAAGTTGTGAAGTGATTCAACCAGTCTGGAGACCAATTTAGCATATGTCTACAGGGCTATAAAATTGTGCATGCCCTTTGATCTAGCATTACCACTTCTAAGTCTGTATCCCAGAGGTATTTTTTAAGAGCAATGAACCTATTTGTATAAAATATTTATAGCAGCTCTTTTTGTAGTAGTAAAAAAATTAAAAATTGAGGAGACACCCATCAACTGGGGAATGACTGGACAAATTGTGATTTATGATCATTATGGAATACTACTGTAGAATAAGAAATGATGAGCAGGAAGTTTTGAGACGTACATGAACTGATTTAGAGTAAAGTGAGCAGAATCAGGATATTATTGTAAACAATAACAGTAATACTGTACAATAAACAATTGTGAAAAAATTAGCTATTTTCAACAATACAATAATCCAGACATTCCCAAAGGACTCATGATAAAAATCTTATCCACCTCCAAAGTCTGAATATAGAGTGAAACATTCTGACATAACTCTGCCTTGTCCTCTGATTCCTTCCTGAATTATTCAGGTCCTATTTCAACATTTTTGGGTCTGGTTTTTCACCCTGATTTCACATCTAATCATTGCCATATCCTTGGATAACAAGGATTGTTTCTTCTTTTCCTCTCAGAAAGCACCCACAGGATATTACTGCTGTGCATATGGTATAATACAGAGTAAGACAGAAACTAAGAAAAAGTGACTATGACAATTCTATTGTAAGCTCCTATTAGGTTGTAAGCTCCTTGAGGTCAGGGACTGTCTTTTGAGATTTTTTTGTATTCCTAGTGCTTAGTACAATTTCAGACATATAGAATTCACTTAATAAATGTTTATTGAAGGGGGCAGCTAGGTGGTACAGTGGATAAAGCACTGGCCCTGGAGTCAGGAAGACCTGTGACCCTGGGCAAGTCACTTAGCCCTCATTGCCCTGCAAATAAATAAATAAGCAAACAAACAAACCAATAAATAAATAGGCAGACAGATGGATAAATAAATAAATGAATGAATGGATAAATAAATGTATAGATAAATAAATGAACAAACAAATAAATAAATAGATGAAGGAGCAAATGAATGAATGAATAAATGTTTGTTGATTTATTGATTGACTATTATTTGATGGATTAGAGGCTATATTATAGAATAGACACTTTCATACAGTGAAAATCGCCATGTAGGATGAAGTAGGTTTGTAGCTTTTCTTGACTATCAAACATCTGAGAACATAGTTCAGTGACAGGTAAATACCTCTACAAGCTAGAAAAAAAAAGGCAAAACCCTGGTTGCCTCCAATAGAAAATGAAGGCCTTTTCTCTCTAAACTCCAGGGAGAAGATGTTATCTTACTAGGAAGAATGAGAATTCAAGATTACCACCAGTCTCCAATAACAGAGAAAATTACATTTCTGATGATTCTTAATAGAAAGAAGCATATGTGCTATCTTTCTTAAAAGAGACTTTCAAAGGCAAGGTCACTTGGGGGTTCACCCTTGATTTTCAAAAGGATAAAGCCACACTGATATGAACCCAAGGAATTATCTTTAATTATTATCACTGGATCCTGAAAGAGTTCTTGGTGATGGATATGGAAGTGGAATGAAATTGAGGGGTCAAGATGGATAGATCAAAATAATATGCTATTAATAATACCTTATGTTTAAATCCAGAAAGGTTTTATCTACCACCATTTCTTTTATTAAAATTTATTTAGTATTTCATTTTTTCTCAGTTACATGTAAAAACAATTTTAACATTTATTTTTTTAAACCTTTGAGTTCCAAATTATCTCCCTTCTTCCCTTCCTTATCCCTTTCCCATTGAGAAGGCAAACAATCTAATAAAGGTTATACATGTGTAATCATGCAAAACATTTCCATATTGGTCATGTTGTGAAAGAAAAAAAATAGACAAAAAACCCTCAAGAAAAATAAAGTATAAAGAAGTATGCTTCAATTTGTATTTAGACACCATCAGTTCCTTCTCTGGGGATGCATAACATTTTTCATCTTAAGGCCTTCAGAGTTGTCTTAGATCATTGTGTTGCTGAAAATAGCTAAGTTCATTCACAGTTGATTATCTTACAACATTACTGTTACTTTATATATATTTCACTTTGCATCAGCTCATGAAAGTCTTTCCAGGTTTTTCTGAGAGCATCCTGATCATCATTTCTTATAGTACAATAGTATTCCACCATTATCACCTACCACAATTTGTTTAGCTATTCACCAATTAATGGGCATCCCCTCAAATGCCAATGCTTTGCCACCAGAAAAGAGTTGGTATTCATACTTTTTGTACCTATGAATTCTTTTTCTTTTTTTATCTCTTTTTGGATCTCTTTTTGGCCTTGTAATCATATTGCTAGTTCAAATGGTATTTATATATGGTTTTATAGTCCTTTGGGTATAGTACCAAATTGCTCAAAAGAATAACTCCAACAATGCATTAATGTCTCATTTTACCCACATTACCTCCAATATTTGTCATTTTCCTCTTCTGTCCTATTAGGCAATCTAATAGGTATGAAGAAGTACTTCAGAATTGTTTTATTTCATTTTTCTCCATTCAGTAGTATTAGAGCTTTCTTTTATATGTCTATAGATAGCTTTGATTAATTCTTCTGAAAACTGTTCATATCTTTTGATCATTTATCAATTGGGTAATGGCTCTTTTTGTTTTTGGTGTGAGGCAATTGGGGTTAAGTGACTTGCCCAGGGTCACACAGCTAGTAAGTGTTAAGTGTCTGAGGCCAGATTTGAACTCAGGTCCTCCTGAATCCAGGGCCTGTGCTCTATCCAGTTTCCCACCTAGCTGCCCCATGGCTCTTATCTTTACAAATTTGACACTTCTCTATATGTTTGACAAATGAGACCTTTATCAGAGAAATTTGCTTCAATTTTTTTCACAATTACTATTGCTAACTGTATTTCCTGCCACCCTATCCCTCCACTTATTCTATTCTTTCTCTCCTATTACCCTGTCCCTTCTCAAAAGTGTTTTGCTTCTGACTACCCCTCCCCCAATCTTCCCTCCCTTCTATTACCCCCCCCCATCCTCTTCCCTTCCTACTTTCCTATAGAATAAGGTATATTTGTATACCCAATTGAGTGTGTATGATACTCCCTCTTTGAGCCAATTATGATGAGAGTAAGATTCACTCACTCCCCCTCATCCCTTCCATCTTCTCCTCCACTATATAAGCTTTTTCTCGTTTCTTTTATGTGAGATAATTTATTCATTCCACCTCTCCCTTTCCCTTTTTCCCAGTGCATTATTCTCTTGCCCCTTAATTTTATTATTTTGAAGATATCATCCCTTCATATTCAACTCACATCAGTGTCCTGTCTATATATACTCCATCCAACTGTCCTAATAATGAGAAATTTCTTATGAGTTACAAGTACCATCTTCCTATTGTAAAGAATTAATTGTGATTTGAGGTTTTTATAACCCCATCTTTTGGTTGAATTAAAAAAAAACAGAGTACACTGGCCTGGGGCTCAGACACTACGCCTGCACAGTGGCACAGTGATCCACCCACTGCTTGTAGCCATAGCCATGGCACTGGCACCTCATGTCATCACTACTCACTGACACCTACATGGGCCTGGCAAAATTATAATGACTGGAAGCCCAGTGAGGGTAGTCATGTGACTGTCAGTCAGGGCTGCCAGACAATTATCTTGGGGCTGTGTGTGGACAGCCTGGGGTCTGCTGAGAAGGAGAAGGGAGGAGTTTTGCCATTCTGGCCTTGGATCTGGAAAGAGACAGGATGGAGCCTTGTGTTCAGCTAAGCCCTCAGCAGTGGTGTAATTCAGGTTGTATTGTTTCCCTTCCCCCATTCTTTTTTTTTCTTTCCCTTAATTCTACTAATCTTGCTTGTGTTTTTCAGTTCATTCTTGTTAATAAATCCTGTTCTGTTTTTGAAAGACACTGTCAATCTCCTTCTTTGCCCCAATATTGCATCAATGCTGGCTAGCTAATACTCCCCAATTAAATTTTGGCTCCTTCACTATATAGGAATGTAAAAGTTTAACCTTTTAAAATCCCTTATGCTTTCTTTTTCCTGTTTACTTTCTCCTGAGTTTTGTATTTGAAAGTCAAATTTTCTGTTCAGCTCAGGTCTTTTCATCAAGGATGCCTGAAAGTTCACTCTTTCATTAATTTCCATTTTTCCCACTAAAGGATTATACTCAGTTTTGCTGGGTAGGGAGGTGATTCCTTGTTGTAATCCTAGCTCCTTTGCCCTGCAGAATATCACATTACAAGCCCTCTTTTCCTTTAATGTAGAGAATGCTAAATCTTGTGTTATCCTGACTGTGGCTCCATGATACTTAACTTGTTTCTTTCTGGTTGTCTGCAATATTTTCTCCTTGACCTGGGAACACTGTATTTTGGATATAATATTCCTGGAAGTTTTTATTTGGGGATCTCTTTCAGGAGGGAATTGCTGGATTTTTTTATTTCTATTTTGCCTTCTGGTTCTAGAATATCAGGTTAGTTTTCCTTCATAGTTTTCTTGAAGTATGATTTCTAGACTTTAAAAAAATTATTGCTTTCAAGTAGTATAATATTTTAAAAATTATTTCTCCTGGATCTGTTTTTCAAGTCAGTTGCTTTTCCAATGGGATATTTCACACTATCTTCTTTTTAAAATTTGTATTCTTTTGAGTTTTTAAAATTGTTCCTTGATTTTTCATAAAGTCTCTAGTTTCTCTTTGTTTAATTCTAATTTTTAAGGAATTACTTTCTTTAGTGAGCTTATGTACCTCCTTTTCCATTTGTCCAAGGCTACTTTTATGTAGTTTTTTTTTTCTTCATTGAAATTTTATGCCTTTGTTCTATTTGGCCAATTCTGCTTTATAAGGCATTCTTCTCTGCTTTGGCTTTTGGTACCTTTTTATCATTTAGCCTAGTCTGTTTTTTAAGATGTTATTTTCTTTAGTATTTTTTGTCTCCTAATAATTTTTTTCTTTATTTTGTATTTCATTTTCTCCCAATTACATGCAAAAAAAATATCACCCATTTAAAAATCTTTAAATTCCAAATTGTCTCCCCTGTCTCCTTGACAAGGCAAACACTCTGATAATAGTCATGTCAAACATTTCGATATTAGTCATGTTGTGAAAGAAAAAAAATACACAAAAAACCCTCAAGAAAAATAAAGATGGTAAAAAAAAATACAAGTAAGGTTCAAATTCAGACACTATCAGTTCTTTCTCTGGGGATGGATAGCATTTTTCATCATAAGTTCTTCAGACTTGGTACTGGGTAAGAAATAGAGTGGTGGATCAATGGAATAGGTTAGGCATAGGAGACAGAGTAGTAAGGAGTAGTAGTAGGAGACAGAGCAGTTTAGTAATCAACTGTTTGATAAAACCAAAGACTGCAGCTTCTGGGATAAGAACTCAGTATTTGTCAAAAACTTGTGGGAAAACAGGAATTTAGCATGGTAGAAACTATTCATCGAACAACATCTTACACTGTGTACCAAAATAAGGTTAAAATGGGTGCATGATTTAGACATAAAGGGTGATACCATCGGTAAATTAGGAGAGGAGGGAATAGTTTGCCTCTCAGATTTGTGAAGAGAAGAATTTATGACCAAACAAAAGATAGAGAATATTAGGAAATGCAAAATGGATAATTGTAATTACATTAAATTAAAAAGTTTTTGTACAAATAGAAATCATGCATCCAAAACTAGAAGGGAAACAGAAAGCTGGGAAACAATTTTACAGCCAGTGTTTCTGATAAAGGCCTCATTTCTTAAATATACAGGAAACTAAATCAAATTTATAACAACACAAGACATTCTCCAATTGAGAAATGGTCAAAGGATATGAAAATACAGTTTTCTGATGAAGAAATCAAATTTATCTATTGCCATATGAAAAAATGCTCTAAATCACCATTGATTAGAGAAATGCAAATTAAAACAACCCTGAGGTACCACCTCACACCTATCAGATTGACTAATATGACAAAAAATGAAAATAATAAATGTTGGAGAAGCTGTGGAAAAATGGAACACTAATGCATTGTTGGTAGAGTTGTGTACTGATCCAACCATTCTGGAGAGCAATTTGGAACTATACCCAAAGGGCTAAGGGACTGTGCATACCCTTTGACCCAATAATACCACTACTAGGTTTGTATCCTAAAGAGATCGTACAAAAGGGAAAATGGCCACACGTACAAAAATATTTATAGCAGCTCTCTTTGTGGTGGCAAAGGATTGGAAGTCAAGGGAATACTTATAAATTGAGGAATGGATGAACAATTTATGATTAATGAGTGTATTGGAATACTATTGTGATGTAAGAAATGATGAGGAGGCAGATTTCTGAAAAACCTAGAAAGACTTAAGTGAATTGATGCTTAGTGAAGTGAGCAGAACCAGGAGAACATTGTACATAGTATTAACAACATTGTGTGATGATCAACTGTGATAGAGTTAGCCCTTAGCAATACAATGAGCCAAGACAATTCCAAAAAATTCATGATGGAAAATTGTTCTCCACATCCAGGAAAAAGTACTGTGGATTCTGAATGCAGATTGAACCATACTGTTTCTAATTTTTTTGTGTGTTTTTTTTTCTTTTTTTTGATTTTTCCCTTTTGGTCTGATTCTTCTTTCAGAACATGCCTAATGCAGAAATGTTTAATGTGATTGTGCATATGTAACCTATATCAGATTGCTTTGTGTCTTGGGGAGGGAGGAGATAAGGAAGGGAGAGAGAAAATTTGGGGACTTCCATGGCAGAGTCAAGATGGCAGAGGAAAGGCAGTGAGCTCTCAAACTCATGACACGATCACTCCAAACAACATTCAAATAATGCCATAGGACAATGTCTGGAGCAGTAAAACCCACAAAAGAATGTGCTGAAATTATCTTCTAACTAAGAACAGCTTGGATGGTCAGAAGGAGGGAGCTTCTGTGCTGATACAGGAGTGGAACCCAACCCCACAGTCAGTCTAACACAGATCCAGTCCCAGGAAGGCCTCACCACAGGAGACCCCCAAAGCCTGGGAATCAGCTGAAGCACCAGTGTCATCTGGAACTAAGCTCACAGTCTGATGAGAGGTCTGAGCCCTTGGCAGTGGGGAGACTACAGGGTTCTATGCTGGTGCTGAGGCAGAACTTGGGTTTTTCACCCCTGCTGGGAACCAGGAGGTAGGCTTGAGTAGCAGTGGCTAAAGTGGGGGAGGGGGACAGGATCATCACAACTAACAACCACAACACACAAAGCTGGTTGATTAGCAAGTTGGTCTGGGGTCATCTATGGACCAGGGAACAGGCCAGGCAAGTGAAGAACCTGATCCTCCTGAAATGATATCACCTGGGACTTCTTAAGCTTGGAATACTGCAGCCTGGAAACAGTGCCCCACTTTAAGGAGCTAAAAGTCAAGTAAAAGAAAGGCAAGATGAGCAGACAGAGAAAGGTAAGAACTATAGAAAGTTTATTTGGTGACAAGGAAGTTCAAGGTGCACCCTCAGAAGAAGATGTCAATGTCAGAGCTCCTATATCTAAAGCTTCCAAGAAAAATATGAATTGGTCTCAGGCCATAGAAGCACTCAAAAGGGACTTTGAAGATAAAGTTAGACAGTTAGAGGAAAAAATGGAAAGAGAAATGAGGGTGATGCAGGAAAGACATGAGAAAAATGTCAACAGCTTGAAAAGTCAAATTGGCCAAATGGAAAACAATGTACAAAAACTCTGTGAAGAAAATAATTGCCTAAGAATTAGGATTGAACAAATGGAAGCTAGTGACTTTATGAGAAACCAAGACACAATAACACAATTCCAAATAAATAAAAAATAGAGAAAAATAGAGGGCAGTGTGAAATATCTTTTAGGGAAAATTGCTGGCATAGAAAATAGGTCCAGGAGAGATAATTTGAAAATTATTGGTCTACCTGAAAACCATGATCAAGGAAAGAGCTTAGACATTATCTTCCAAGATATTCTCAGGGAAAATTGCCCTGAAATTCTAGAAGCAGAAGCTAAAATAGAAATTAAAAGAATCCACAGATCACATCTTGAAAGAGATCCCAAAAGGAAAACTCCTAGGAATATTATAGCCAAATTCCAGAGCTCTCAGGTCAAGGAGAAAATATAGCAAGCTGTCAAAAAGAAAGAATTCAAGTACTGTGGAGCCCCAGTCAGGATAGCCCAAGATCTAGCAGCATCTACATTAAAGGACCAGAGGGTATGAATATGATATTCCAGAGGGCAAAGGAATTGGGATTACAACCAAGAATCACCTACCCAGAAAAACTGATCATAATCTTTCAGAGGAAAAAATGGGACTTTAATGAAAAAGAGGACTTTCAGGGATTTGTGATGAAAAGACCTGAACTGAATGGCAAATTTGACTTCTAAATACAAGACCCTAGAGAACCATAAAAATTGGAGTTGGGGGACATACCTGAGGTTGTGTATTGAGTGGGTAACTGTCTTGTGACTGAGGCCAGGTTTTGGCTGGGATCCCCCTGGGTCCAGGGAGGATTCTTTGTCCACTGTGTCACCTAGCTACCTCATGATGACATCTTTAAGTTTAAATTGAGGGGTGAGGGGAATGCACTGGGGGAGGGAGAAGGTCATTGGTGAAATCCTACATGAAAGAATTAGGAAAAGCCTTATGGAGTGGGGAAGTGATAGGGAAGAGCAGGGCAGTAAATGAATTTTACACTCATCAGGAGAGGCCCAAAGACCTCAAACTCATCAGAGTTGCCTCAATGAGGAATTAATACACACACCCAACTGGGGGAAGTAATCTATTTAATCTGGGCAGTACATGAGCCTAACACCCATCAGAATTGGCTCAGAGACCTCAATCTCATCAGAATTGGCTCAAGGAGGGAATAACATACACACTCAATTGGGTGGAGTAATCTGTCTAACCCTGCAGGAAAATAGGAGGGACAGGGGATAAAGAGAAAGGGGCAAAAGAAGGAAGGGCATATTAGGGGACAGACAGAAGCAAATCCCTTTTGAAGAGGGATAGGATGAAAGAAGATGGAGAATAGAATAAATATCAGAGGTAAGGGAATAGGATGGAAGGGAAACATTTAACAATAGTAATCATGAAAAAAGAGAAAAGGGGAAAAATTGTACAAAAATATAACAACTCCTTGTGGTGACTAAGAATTGAGAATCAAGGGAATGTCCATCAATTGAGGAATGACAAAGGAAACTGTGGTATATGATTGTGGTGGAATGGTCTAGTGGTATAGGAAATGACAATCAGGATGATCCCAGAAAAACCTGGAAAGACTCATGAACTGATGTATTGTAAAGTGAGCAGAGCTGGGAGAACATTGTGCATAGTGACAGCAGTATTGTTCAATGAGCAATTGTGAATGACTTAACTACTCTCAGCAATCTAATGATCCAAGACAATCCCAACAGACTAATGATGAAGTTTACTATCCACACCCATAGAAAGAATTGATAAAAAGATCACTTGCGGATTGTACATATATAATCTGGTTGCTGTCTTGTGGAGGGGGGAGGAAAGGGAGGGAGGGAGGGAGAAAAATTTGGAACTCTAAATATTAAAAAAATGAATGTTGATAACGACCCTTACATATAACTGGAAAAAATAAAATAAATGTTTGTTGCTTAAAAAAAAAGAAAAGAAAAAAAAAGAAAAAATTGGAATTAATATCATATGAAAGCAAATGTTGAAAACTATTTTTCCATGTAACTGGAAAATAATAAAATACTTTGTATGATTTGAAGAAATATAAGTCCTTTAGAGTTGTCTTAGATCATTATATTGCTGAGAAAGGTAAGTCATTCACAGCTCATCATCTTACAATATTGCTGATACTTTGTACACAGTGCACTTCACTTTACAGCAGCTAATGAAAGTCTTTCCAAGTTTTTTCTGAGAGCATCCTGCTAATCATTTCTTATAGGACAGTAGTTGTTTTTTTTTTTTATCATAATCACATGCCACCATTTGTTCAATCATTCACTTATTGATGGGTATCCACTCAATTTCCAATGTTTTGACACTAGAAAAGAGGTGCTTGTAGATATTTTTGTACATATAGGTCCTTTTACTTTTTTAAAAATCCCTTTTTTGATACAGACCCAGCAGTGGAATTGATAGGTCAAAGAGTTTGCATGGTTTCATAGCTCTTTGGGCATAGTTCCAAATTGCTCTACAGAATGGTTGAATCAGTTTACAACTCCACCAACCATGCATTAATGTCTCATTTTTCCCATATCCCCTCCAACATTTGTCATTTTCTTCATCTGTTCTATTAATCAATCTAATGGGTATGAGATACTACCTCAGAATTATTTTTATTTGCATCTCTCCAATCAATAGTGAGCTGGAGCATTTTTAAAAATATGGCTATAGTTAGTTTTGATTACTTCATCTGAAAAATGTTCATATCTTTTGATCATTTATCAATTAGGGAATGTCTCTTATTTTTATAAATTTCACTCAGTTCTCTATATGTTTGAGAAATGAGGCCTTGCTTCATCTTTTTTCACAATTACTATTGCTAACTGTATTTCACTCAATCCTATTCCCCCTCTCATTTTTTTTTCTTTAGTTCTGGCAATTGGGGTTAATTGACTTGCCCAGGGTCACACAGCTAGTAAGTGTTAAGTGTCTGAGGCTGGATTTGAACTCAGGTCCTCCTGAATCCAGGGCCAGTGCTCTATCCACTGCGCCACCTAGATGCCCCCCCATTTATTCTATTCTCTTTTTTTACCCTGTCTCTCCTCAAGAGTTTTGTTTCTGACTACCTCCTCCCCCTATTTGCCCTCTCTTCTATGACCTGCCCCAAACCTTCTCGTCCCCCATTTCTCCTACTTTCCTGCAGGATAAGATAGAATTCTATACCCAATTGAGGATGTATGTTACTCCATCTTTGAGCTAATTCTGATGAGAGGAAGGTCCATTCATTCCCTGTCACCTCTCCCATCTTCCCCTCTCTTTATAAGCCTTTTATTGCTTTCTTATGTGAGAAAATGTGCCCCATTCCATTTAACACTTTTTTTTCTGTGCAAGGCAATGAGGGTTAAGTGACTTATCTAAGGTCAAATAGCTAGTAAGTGTCAAGTGTCTGAGGCCAGATTTGAACTCAGGTTCTCCTGAATCCAGGGCCAGTGCTTTATACACTGTGCCACCTAACTGCCCCTACCACCATTTCTTAACTACAATACCTGACATCTATTGCACAGATTAAAGTTTACAAAAGTTTTGTTTTCATTTTCACATACATTATTAAATTTGATTTTCCAACTTCCAAAATGTTCTCACCTTTCAACCAAGAATACAAGGTTATTATGTACAAAAGACAGGCAAGAACTCCAGGACCTATGTAGATCATGTTAAAACAGGCATTAGTGAATGAAAGTCTGGTGTGTCAGGCCACAAAACTAGCAAAATCCAAATTTTCTAGGGAAAAAAAATTGATGAGACACACCAGCAGAAATTTTTAAATTGAATGTTAAAGAATTATAGAGTCCAGGAAGAGGGTAGCAATGATGATAATTTACAGGCTGAAAACTTGATGGGATCAAAACAATTGCATAATTCATATTTCTTATATGGGATCTTAGTTTACCCTTTCAATTTTGTATGAATCTAGATCATACCCATCATTTTAAAGATGAAAAACAACAACAACTAAAGAAAACCCAAAACTGAGGTCCAGAATGTGGAAGGGACTTATCCATGACAGTCAAGATTTTTAATAATGTCTTTGGCCCAACAGGAATGATTTGAATATGCTACTGACAGATACTCTACTCAAGGATCTTTAATATTGACAAGAATTGAGGAAATTTTGTTCTATAACATTATACTACAACTTTTCATTTTCCTATACCTACTTATGGATAAATATATAGTCTTTGAAAATTATGGTTTTGAATAATCTTTTTGAGGTAAAAAATGATGCTGTGTGAACTCCATTTCCTGTCACATTGAAATTTTCCTTTGTTCTGTGGCTAATTCTATATCATATATTGTACTGGAATGGTGTTTCAGACTACTCAATGGGTCAGGGAACAGTAAGGATCCAGGAATGTGTTTATTTTATTCATAAGAGGTATCATGTTGGCTCCTGTAACATATGAGGGATATCTAAATGGAGGAGAAGCAAAGGCCTGTCTGAGGAGGGTCATGAAAGATATATAAGTCATGAGACTCGTGGAAAACCAGGAGCCAAGACACAGAGAATTTAGTTGGAATGGGAATTGTGTCATGGACTCTGTCAGAAATGCTGAATTGTGTTCATATTTTCAGATGCTTCTAATGCATTTGTCAACCCTGCCCCTAGAGGGCATGTTCATCCTCTTCATTTGTGCTAGGAATAGGAAAGAGATGCTACTTACCCTTCTGAAGGTATTCATGATCACAGAATCTGAACTTATGTAGGTACTGAAGGTGAAAACACCCTTTAGGATAATACTAAGATTAGATCTCAGCTAAAAATTTTCAGCTATTAAAGCATGCAATAAACAGTATTAAATGCCTAATAGAAGTTGAATAATACTTTGAATTCCACCATTGTTTTAGCTATGTTATCAGATGACCTTTTAAATGTTTATAAAGTTATTTTTTTAAATAAATTTGTCCTAATCCATTAAAATTCTCTTCTTATGTCTTCACATGGTTTAGAGGTGATGGTAGATACTCAATGGCTCTGTTAGCATAACATTATATTTGGTACATGCAGCCAACCTGACAAGGTTTGAGTACAGGGATCATAACTGATTACCCTTCAAGTACATATCTAGCTAATTTTAGGGGACAAGAAACAAATTTAAAAAAACCACTGGTTACTAGGTGTTTTGTTTCTTTGTTTTTATTTTTGTTTTTCCTATAGTGCTTTTTGATGACCATTTACCAAGGCAAAATGGGGCTGTGATTTGCAATGGTAAAATGGACATCGAGATCAATAAAATCTCTTGTCCTTGAATTATTCACGAAATGATATTTCACTAACTACATTGTGCCTTTAATGAAATTCATCCAGCCTCATTACATTTTGGTTATATTTTAGAACTAGGTTGGAACAAGTTCTAAAGTGCTTTATTTCTGAGCACTTATACAAAGTAGTTCATGTTTATATTAACTAATTCTGGAATTCTAGCAAAAGGAAGACTTTATCCCAAAAAGGCTCAGTTCTAATATTAGAATTAAGTATGAAAATGTCATGCTCTTAATATAACATAATGTAGAGGTTAAAGGTTTTACCCCCCTCTCATTATGGTAATCATAAGCACATAGGTATAACCCAGATCTGTAACAACGAAGAAAAGAAAATAATCAGTAAAAGGAAAGTCAAGAAAAAAATAGAAAATGAGTAAGGAGAAAAAAAATAGGAAGGCATGTTAAACACCAATGTCAAAGAATTAAAGACTTCCTGAAATTACAGTATTCATTCAGATGCTTCCTGAGGCTGATAGTTCTAAAAGAGGTAATCATGAGAAGAAGAGAATATATTATTTTAATAAACTCTTTGTTCACAGTGATTTCAAGCAGTACCCAAAGTTTGGGACAAAAGAATAAAGAGAGGAAAGAAGATTGTGCATTGGCCAGGGAGTTAGGCATTGTGACTTTTCTCCCTTACTCAATTTTTACCACCTTGCTGAATAGCTGAAAATGTCTTAGTTTCTCTTAATCTATATATTTTAAGAAATGCTGATATATAAAGTACCCAGGAAATAGGAAGATAAAATAATCATATTACTTTCTTCTATTTCTTATTGTGAGTAATGATCTAGAATTGAGGCTCTAGATTTACAAAAGGTGAATTCAACCTTGGGAGAACTTGAGAAAAATATATTCCTAGTTTATTCCCCTACACCCCCCCCCCCGGAATTCATCAAAATTTTGCTGGTGGTTAAAATTCTGGGGAAAGGTAAGATCAAACCACCTGATTAGAATTTTGTAGACTATAGAACAAGTTTTATTCCAGACATCCCCAAACTATAATTTCATTATTTCATTTGTGTAGGGAGCTTACAGTAAAGACAATTTATACTAGTATATATTGGAAGATTTTGCAATTTATAGTCTTAGTTTTCTGGGGGTACTGGAAAATAAAATGACTACTTCAATTAACATGGTGAGTTTATGTAAGAAGACAACCCAGGTTGTCTTTACTCCAAGGACACCTCCTTTATGCCCTATACCAAACATTAATGAACTGAACTCTTTTTGTGTATACACACACATACACACATATCTTATATGTTTACATATTATACATATATACATATATACAATATATTGATTAATATTTGTCAATTGCATGTAATATATTAATATTATATGTTTATATTAATATAATGAAAAATTATATATACACACATATGAACATATATTCATGTGCATACATGCATGTGTGTGTATGTGTGTGTACACACACATTCAAATATGTTTGGGTCAGAAAGTCCATGAGCAACCTTAACAGTTCCCTAGTGCTTCTCTCTCTCCTAGAAAAATATACAATCCTTCAGACCATACTAACTTGGAGGGGCTAATGGAACATAAACTTTGCTTTAGGAAACAAGATTCTGCACATCCAACAAGTATCTATCACTCTCCTGTCAGGTCTATTCTTGTATCTCTTCCATAGTGTCTCCCATTTTAAATTCCAAGGGTAGATATTAATATTAACTTCATTAGCAATTGTGTGCCAAAGGTCCAGGGAGAGTATTCAGGAATGGGCAAGTTCAAGATCTATCAACTAACTAACCTGAACAAGGTAATTGAATACCTTTTTTAAAAGGAGCTAGAATGATTCAGGAAGCTATTAAGAGACATCTTCTGGGAACACCCTATATATTAGTAATATACAAATCATATAAAATAGTTCTTTTTTCATTATGGAAACTATTTTTACATCTATTTTGAACCTATACTATACTAAAATAACTATACAACACTTATTGAGAATCCTGTCTCTTGTGTGTAAAGTTATGTTGTAGTATAGATGTTGGCTAAGCATCTTTAAATATTTTGGTACCTATTATTGATAAGTTTTTAATCTAAGAAAGAGTAATGACTGCAATAAAAAAGAAAAATCATATAACTGAAGGATATGCCCTGAAGGTACTCTCTAAAATTCTCTTTTTACATTGTGAGCCTATATTCTAAGAGGCCAACCACTATGAGTACTTTCTTTCTATGATTCATACTACATGCCCTTTCTATCAGTCAAACAAATCCTGAAATCTAAATTCCTTTAAGAAACCTAACTTACAATTTGGGATTGATGGTTCAACTTCCACTGACCCAGTATAGTCTGAATTTACAACTTTGTTCACTTTGTTTTAACTCTCCATAAGAAAATATTGTTGCTCATATACATTTGTCTATTAGAGAGGCCCGTGACATATTTGAAAGAATAGCATTTTTGGAATGAGGAAATACTTGGATTCAAATACTATGGGTATTCCAAGTATTAAGGGCACTCAGGAATGTTATGGGTAGTTTATCTAATACTGTGGGTGATAAGCCCCTGTCATTGTACTCCTATCAATGATCATCAGCTGATATCAATTAGCAAGTAAGACATGGTTAACCTTTTTGTTAGCTTATTTATTGAGGTGATATAATAAGAATAAGTGGTGCAAAATAAAGGACTGATATGAACTGATGCTGAGTGAGAGGAGCAGAACCAGGAAAATATTGTACACAGTGACAGCAACATTGTGTGATGAACAATGGTGATAGACTTGGCTCTTCTCAGCAGTGCAATGATCCAAAACAGTTTCAAAGAACTCATGATAGAAAATGTTCTCAACATCCAGAAAAAAAAAAGAACTGTGAATTATGAATGCAGATTGAACCATACTGTTTCTACTTTTGGACTTTTTTTCCTTCTTTTTTGAGGTTTTTCCCTTGTGTGCTGATTCTTCTTTCACAAGATGACTAATGTAGAAATATTTTTAATGTGATTGTACATATATAACCTATATCAGACTGCTTCCCATTGGGGAGGAGGGAGGGAAGGAAGTGTGGGAGAAAACTTTGGAACTAAAAATCCTATGAAAACAAATGTTGAAAACTATTCTTATATGTAACTGGAAAATAATAAAAATACAAAACCCAAAAAACAAAACACAAACAAAATAAAGTCCTCTCCCTTCCTCAAAAAAGACTGAAATACAGTCTACCACCATTACATACATCAAGGGGAAAACAGAAGCAAGATTAGAATGCATGTAGTAAAGGGATGTAGTGCTCCTAGAATGCTATCTTTTTCTATCTTCAAGACATTCCCTATAGGAATGGTGCTGTTTTTTGTTTGTTTTTTTTTGTTGTTGTTTTTGTTTTTTGTTTTTTTTTTTTTGCTGGAGCCTTTGTAGAATCACAAAGCTGCCTTTACTTAATGTGTTATATTCATTCTCAGCTCCCAGTCCAGATATTGAGACAAATCATGACTATTCTGTGGATTCTTCTAAGATGTTAATGAAAAGTACAAATCATCTGTCCCTACCCAATTCAGAAGCTTGTCCCTCTAGTCAAGGAGGGACAGAAAACAGAACCCCAACTCTTGTCCTATCACTGTTGGGCATGTGATGTAAACTTCCACTCTTGTTAGGTGCTATACTTCTGAGTTTTGGGTTTCAAACTGGCTTGATACTTTAGTGAAGATCCATAGGGCATGATATGATATACATTTATTTAATTCTTTCTCTTTAGTGATTTAGTAGAGATATTCTAACCTTTTAAAATTACTAGAGTTAGATTTTGTGTTTAGTTACTAAAAGGCAATTGGGGTGATTGTCCCATAATAGCAAGAATTGATCTTTATAGAGCACTTTAAGATTTCCACATCATATATATCTTATATACATTTAAACATATCATTTTAATCTTGAAGAAATTGTGATATAATCTACATTTGTGTGACATGTATAAATTTTATTAGTATCCACATTTTTTAGTGAAGAAAACTGTGATTCAAGGAGATTGAGACTCATTTACATTCATACACCTAATAGGAAGAGTTAGTATTTGAATCCAAGTATTTCCTCATTCCAAAAATGCTATTCTTTCAAATATATCACAGGCCTCTCTAATAAAGAGACAAATGTGTATAAGCAACAATTTTTTCTTATGGAGGGTTAAAACAAAGTGAAGAGAGTTGTAAATTCAGACTCTACTGGGTCAGTGGAAGGTTAACCATCAATCTCAAATTGTAAATAAGTTTTCTTAAAAAGTTTAGACTTCAGGATTTGTTTGACTGATAGAAAGGGCATGCAGTATGAATCATAGAAAGATACCAGAAATGTTTGGGAATGGTTCATGGAACATCCTGAAAATTCCATTTGCCTTACTTCTTTTTTTCTTTTTTTGTGGGGCAATGGGGGTTAAGTGACTTGCCCAGGGTCACACAGATAGTAAGTGTCAAGTGTCTGAGGCCGGATTTGAACTCAGGTACTCCTGAATTCAGGGCCGGTGCTTTATCCACTGCGCCACCTAGCTGCCCCCCATTTGCCTTACTTCTAAAAGAATAATAACTTAATATAATTTGAAACTAAAATGCCACACAGAAACAGTTCCCTCAAGATACTTGATAGTCAGACAGTCTTAAAAAGTTTACAGACACTTTTATTCTCAAGTTTATTAAAAGTGGCATATCCTGGGCTGTTATAGAAAAGGTACTATGTAGTTAAAATAAATAGATAAGTAATGGGATGTATCCTTCCAGCTATGGAAAAGGATATACTATTTCTCAGGATGATAGTAAAGACAGTAATCATACAATATCAACACTGTAAGTAATGCAGAATAGTTTAGATTTCACCAACTGACTGAACAAAATTTTTTAAAAATGCCATTTGATATCCCCAATCGCAAATATCTCCAGGGAGATGGATGATGGGAAAAGCTGATTTCCAGTCACTTTTATTTTCCTTAACATGCCTTTTCCTCTCTCAGTCTGAATGCTTGATTTACTCTTCAATATTACAATGTCATGTGTGAAAATGTGTTAGCCTTATTACTTCATATTTATAACATTAAAAGGAAGCACATTCAATCAGTTCTTCCTTCTACTGGGAACACTAAGTACCCTGCAAGGGATTTCCATATATCAGCTAGTTCAGTCCCTTGATTTCATAGATGAACAAAGGGAGGATCAAAGACATTAGGAATATTAGTAAAGTTTCGTCTGCCAGGTGGAGGTAGAACATAAATCTAGTGGAATAATGAAAAATATCTGGCACATAGTAGGACCTAAATATATGTTTGATCCCTTACTCTTGTTTTCTTCTTTACTTGCCATCTGATTCAGTGTTCTTTACATTACACCAAGTTTCCTTCTGAAAAATGACTATCCAAATCTGAAATTGCACATATATTATTTTCTAAATTGTTTATTATGAGATTCCTACATACCATACACCTCAATTATTTCATATTCTTGGGAAGAGGATATACTAAGCAACTGCATTGGACTGAGTGGTAGAATAAGAAAGATCTTTGTTATTTTTCTATCTTTCTTGATTGTTAATTTATATTTTTATGTTATTATTTTATCAGATTAAGTATAGCATATAGGAGTACCTGTTCTAGAGTGTAGGACGGGGACAAATCATAGTAGGAGGAATTTTACCTCAAAGGTGAAAAGAATGGGGAAGGGGGAAATGCCTGAATTTGGGGTGTGGAAGAAAGGATAGAGGATTTATTTTCTGGTACTACTACTACATCTTTGATTGTATGCTTATTTGAGTTTTTGTTCTTAGCATCAGTTTATAAAAAAGCTAATCTCCCCTCTCCCTCTTCTCTTATTTTACATTCATTTGGCAGGTCTAGATGCAATGTCTTTAATTGAAGAGGGGAGATATTGCAATCCCAACTAAAGTGGATAGATTGATATATTAGAATATTGGTCATCAAAGCAGTATGCATTCTTAGTCTATATTCATATTTCCTAGACTGGGGAAAGTCATTGCCCTAGCCTAGTTATAACTCTAATGAAAATCCTCAAGAGCTTCATTTATATTGGTCTGCATTTGTTTTTAAATAGTATTCCCAGCATGGCTTTAAGTGATATTTTCACTGTCACTTTTATTATAGAATATAAATCATTATAAAATATTTCTAAATAGTCATATAAACTTTATGATAGAAATTTTCAGTAATCTTGTCTCGTTCAGGAGTAATTGTAAACTGTAAACAGAAATAAACTCAGATACCATAAATCTGATTCTAGATATTCAAGCTGCTATTGCAACAAGTACACATGAAAATCTATCTGCTCTTGTGAATCTATTGCTTTCTAATTATTCCTGTCATATAACTTGTCAATGATCAGTGGTGGTTTTTATACCAATATGGTAGCATATGTCTATTGCAATTATATTAGATAATTGGAACTGTTATGTTCTGAGTTTTAACTTATATACACTCACCTTTTTAATGGTCTAATGAAGAAATGTTCTTTTTATTCAGATTTTCTTATTATTTTGAAGGGACATATTAATGAATGTTGAATCATGTGAAAAATGTTTTTAGGAAGGTGATTCCCTTACAGCAATTTCCAACACCTTAGCTAGCTCTACCTATATAATAATGCACATCTCTTCTAGGTTTTTAATGAGTGGTGTCTACTTTGCACACCAAAATTGAGAATAAAAGCAGAATTATTGAAACTCATTATGATAAAACATTTTAGGCTCAGAACTTAAGAAAATAAATTGGTTTACATGCAATGAAGAAAGGGAAGTAAGCTAAAATGAATGTAAATTATTTTGATTTAGGTATGTTTTCTTGGGAATCTATAATATAATTTGAAGATTAATCTAGGAAAATCGTCGTGTTTTAACTCAGTGACTTGGAATACCCTTCATGTAGTAGATGCTTAAGAAATTTTTCTTGGATTTCTTGAAAGGGTGGTAGGAAAGAAATGTGTCTGGAGAGGAAAATGAGACCATGACATTAAAAAAAATAATTTAACTGTAGGGTATGTTGAATGTAGAATATTTATATGCCTATTTTGAGGCAACCTAAATTTTAAATATAATGATTTTTGAAGTCCATCTCTTTGTAATATTATGTTAAAAACTCATATTATAGATGGTATTCATAGGGACTCATCCTTTAAACCTTTTTATAAGTCTATCCATAGGCAAGGCTTGGACTATGTTTTCTTCTCTCCTTCCCATTTATAATGTCCCCATGAAGCCCTTAAACTAACTACTCAGTAGATCAAGAAGTACTCCATACTAGGAAAATAACCTATTCTTCCCATACCCATAACATTAAGCTGTTCCACATTCCATTCCTCTAGAATCCCATTAAGTGACAATGGATGGCAGTAGACAGTTAAATGAATTCCTGTTCTGGACAGCAGCCTAAAATAAATGGATGACAGTCTCTTGGCCTTAGCTACAGTGTACCTAAGAAGGGCTCATAAAAATTCTTGGATTGTTGCAAGTTTAATTTTTAAAAATAAGTTTTAAAATGAAAAAAAAAAGAATGAGAAGAAAGAAAACTACAAATATCCACAATACTTGGCACCCTACAAAGTAGCCTTACTTTAAAGAGATGAATAAAAGAATTTCAGAGGACAAAAAATCCAGAAAAGTGACCCATAAAATAACCTATATTTTTGGATGTCTATACACTTATACAAAAAAAAACACAAAACACAAAACATATGGTTGACAGTTACAATAAACTGGAAATTCCAACGCAAAGAGATGTATTTGACCTGACTAAGATTTAGTAGCATAGTTCACAAAGAAGGAATATGTCTCTCAGTAAGGGCATGCATTATTCAAAAGGAATGGGATGGGTAAATATTGAGTATACAAAAGAATATTGTTAAGACATATTTAAATTTAAAAATAGGAACCAAATATGGAAGAATGGTGGACGGCTTTGGTAAAGATAAACAGAAGCAGAGAAGTTGTGGTGTTTTAATCAGACCATAGGAATAGAAATTAGATTAATTCAGAAAATATAAACCAAGTAAGGTGGAAGGGTATCAATGTAGTAAAGACTAACTGAAGATTTCATTTTGAAAGGGTTAAGCATAGATACTTTACCCTCCCTTCCCTACTTAACCACTGCCAACAAAGGTTGACGTAAGGAAACACCAAGGAAATACTGGAGAGCAACCGAATCATCTAAAGAACCAGAAATAAGGAGGTTGAAAAGAGAAAACAAACAAGATATTGGAACATATTTTCAAATGAATGCATGGAACTTTCAAGAAAATTAAGTAAAAATGGATAATGTTTTGAACTTACATGATCATATAAAACTAGAACTTAGAAAAAGTTAAAAGACATAATATAAGGAAATTGAACTGATTAAAAGATATGAAAGAATGAGAGGAAAAAATATGACATTTGTGAGAACTAAAACAGAGATTCCCAGAGGTTTTCCAATTCTTTTCTTTTGTGGAAACCATTGTGCTTATTGCATGAGTTCATAAGAATAAAAAAAAGCATCAGAATAATACCATTAATAACATGATTTGGAGTTTCAAAACTATGAAGAAGTTTGGATTAGTTGAGAATATCACAAGATTGGAAAGAACTAGTGGCTATCATGAATTGTGAAGATTTTTAGTTAACTTTCCCAGATCTTATCAGTTTGAATATGAAGTGCTCTAGGCTTTCTAACCAGGGATATTTTTAAACAGTTCTAAATAGTGTGACCCTTCAACTAACACTTGTGAGTCATCAAATAATATGTTCTCAAATGGGAATATATTCTCCCAATTTAGTCAGTTTTTGCAGGATCTTAACTGTTTTTATTTGTCTTAAGAATACCTAGGAGTTAGCCTTTCTGCAGATTGCCTTAAGGTAGTAGTATGTGCTTCTGGGTTTACTCCCAGGATAGTCATGATTCCCAAAGAACCTGCATACCCAGTCTTTGTACCAGTCTCTTAGAACCAGGTCACATACTACCTTTACTGTCAGACTCAGTTGATGTGTTTGTTAATTTTGCTGAACTATTATTTTCCCTTTTTTTCTTTTATTATAAGTGATAGAACCTTGGGGAGAATAAGGGAAAGATGTGTATTTGGAAATGAAGGTAATATAAAAAGAAAAGATATTCATTTAATTAAAATCATATTAAACCAAAAAAAAAATCAAAACTGGGGGAGGGGGAGTAATGGTCTTTTAGGGAAGGTGATGAGTAGGGATTTAGGGGTTGGGTAGGGGTGAGTATGTATGTCTATATACATATAGACATATATACACATATGTATGTGTGCATACACACAAATATTCCCATTCAAATTCATCATGGACTGTTTAAATCCACAGACATACCCAGCTAAGACACACACAAATATGTGTATATACACATATATGTATACACACATATATAATCTATTCTTGGGCATACACAAATGTGTTTATTTCACTAAACCAGTTTCCTTTGTGATGCATTATTTCTTATTCATTTAAAAACATGATTCTGAGAAAAAGTCCATAGGCTTCACCAGAATAACAGAGATCTCCATGATACAAAAAATGTTAAGAGATCTTGTTTTACAGTTTATGAAGTGATTTCATCCCATTTAAAAAAAAATCCTCTAAGAGAGGTAGCACAAATATTACTATCATTTTCCAAATGACTAAGGCAGAGCTTAGGGAAGTTAGATTATTCACCCATCGTCATTCAGTTGATAATTGGTGGAGACATCATTTGAAACCATTTACTTCCATTTCTATTTCAGCATTCTTTATATTACAATATATTTCCCACTCTAATATCCTTAAGCCTTGACTCTGATGGGAATGTGCTTTCTGAGATTTCTACATGCAAAGTGGGCTTTGTAAGATATTTTCCTTTTCTCCCTCACTGAGAGAGTACACCTCTAGTGCCCTCTTAGATGTAAAGGGGGAAGGAAAATTAGGTTCTGCAAGTATTAAATGACAAGGAGAATATTTATATTGAACTTATGAACCCATTTATCCGTAATTCAGATTAACTGGGAACCAAGATGCAGAGGTAAGGGCCCACTAAGGGCCCAATTTCCATCCTTCCTAATGGCATGAACATTAACATAAAAGTAGACTGAAATCTTGTTCTGTGAACCATTTGAAGAGAGTTGGAGGTGTCTCTCCCCACTCCCCCCACAGACATTTCTGTAGGTGAATTTAAATCCCTATCTCACTACCTCCTCAGGGCAGTTTTTGTTGATTTATGTCCTTGGTGACCAGACATTGGTAGAAATGATTTATCACAGCAAGCTTGCCAGCAGTAGTGCAGGGGAGGCCTTCTTTTGACAAGAAGCAGCAGCAATCACTTACAGGAAAGTCTACATGAGCTAAGTGGCGTGTAGAAGCTATACCTCTTTTGACATCATCCTTTTAAAAAAGGAATTTGAGGGGAAAAAAATCTAAGAAGCTGTTAGACAACATGGCCAGGAGCTATGTAGAAAGACTTTCCTAGCCTTTTTCTTTCTGATTAAATGGTCTTTGTGCCTCTGTTTTCATAACTATGTGTTGAAATGAATTTAACAATACTTCTGTACACTGTGCTGTAGAAGAAATAGGAGTAAATTGTTGGCTGTAGTATTCCAGTACATGCTTATATTTGGAGTAAAAAGTTGCCAAGATTATGATGCAGAATTCAGTCCCATCAAAAAGGTGTTTATTAAGTGTCCACTATGTGTAAGATATTATACTAGATGCTTGGGATGCAAACACTTCCTTCCCTCAGAGAGATTACATTCTACTGGGCCAAACCAGGGGCAGAGAGACCTTCACCATTTCCTGCTGAGCTGGTCATGCAAACATTTTGTTTCTTATTGTTAATATGTAGCATTTAGTCTTCTTATCCTATCTCATAGAAAGCAGTCAAGAAAAAATTAAAACCTTCTGTTGTAATCCAATTCTTCCTCTGGAATAAGATGAGTCAAGTGTAAAAGTTAAATATCCAACAGTGCTTTGTTGGGAAATAGAAAAACCTTTTCTTACTCTTTCCCATCATTAGGGAACTAAATTAGGAATCAGTAAAAAGACAACAGGAAAAATTTTAGATGCAGGGAGGTATTGAAGCTGCTGGCATGATGTAATTTCAGGGATATCAAAATTCCCCTTTCCCACTAAAATGTACCTCTACCTGGTCAATGACATTTAGATTTTTTTTTAATGGGTTCTTGCATTGCACAATGAAAAGTCAGAATTAAGATGCAAATACCCCTGGGAAAAGTAACATTCTGGTTTAAATTTCCACTGGGGTGCAAGCAATTAAAGTAGCCTTTCCTAATAAGAAGAGAGGAAATTGAACATGAGTGCACTTGGGTTCCTAAACTTCACAGGGAAAAGTGGGGATCCCTAGGCATTCCTCATTATAGACTCCCACATATTCTAATTAGAATTAAAGTGGTCTTTTATTTGGTGCTAGAGAAAGTTACTGAGTGGGAAGTCCGAGACTTGCCACTGGCCCTCCCCCTCCCCCTAAGTGGCTTAGAAACATCCTCCTCAGGGGCAGCTAGGTGGTGCAGTGGATAGAACACCAGCCCTGGATTCAGAAGTACCTGAGTTCAAATCTGACCTCAGTCACTTGATACTTATTAGCTGTGTGACCCTGGGCAAGTCACTTAAACCCAATTGCCAAAAAAAAAAAAAAGAAAGAAAGAAACATCCTCCTCCCAGAACAGAAGGAAGGCAAAAACTTTTATAGAGGATAGATGGGGTGCCCACTTGAAAACTGGAAAGTTCCTTTTTGGGGTGGGGTGGAGAAAGCTTTGATGCTTGTCTTATTCCTTAGAGTCAAGGGGAATATTTTTGAAATGATGATCCTAACCTTTGGGGTTATCTCTGTCTTCTAGCTCAGGTCAGGTAGTAGCCATGCCTAACTGACTTTCATGCTATAGAATTTTATCTTCTCTTACTTCTTAGGTGTGTCTGTCCTGATAGCTCATTGGTCAGTCTAAACTTTAATAGTCCTTTGATTCCTTGATATGTCTGTCCTGTTATCTGGTCATCTTTGGTTTTGCTTCACACAGGAGAAACTTTTTTTCTGATTTATCCTAAGCCCCATGTCAGTAAATAAGAGGGTATGGAGAAACACATAGGGGAAACAACAACATAGAAATGGGAGGATGGGGACATTAAAATCAAGAAGATGTAAAACCAATGAAAGTTTTTTATTAAAAAACTGCAAGTGGTCACCACTCTTACTATGGAAAAATAAGGGAATATTTCTTTTAAGTAAGTAGTAGCCAGTTACAAGCCATTCAAGCAAGGGAATTTTCATAATTTGGAAATTAAATGAAAGACATTACCATCAGTTAGAGAAGAATCTCATTGTGGATTGATGTTTTTAAACAGACCTAGAGAGAAACATAGAAGCAGTGTATTTGTTTTACATTCCCATTAAGAGAGTTTATAGATAAACATATAGAACATGCATAGTGCCAATTAATGGTTAGTGAAATCTCAGTCTTTATGTGACACTTTTGATGACCGAGTTATCCAAAAGCTTTTTTATAATGCAATGAACTGAACAAAACTGGAAGTACAGTGCTAGTGGAAGTCCAGGTTCATCATGACACTGGCACTAACCTTTGTTTTATGTTAATGTTGACTAGGATACAGGGCATGTTTTCCGCCCCACCTATCTAACCTTCAGGTAATAAACATTTATCAAGGAGCTTTTGTGTGCAAAGAACTGTGTTAGAGGCTGGAGATACAAATGCAAGTGAAAAAATTTCAGTTCCTGCCTTCATGGAGTTTACAATCTAATGGGGCAAGACAGCTCACAAAAGGAAACTAGAAAGGAGAAAAATGGAGAGAAGACTGTGCTAAGCCCTTTTCTTAAACAGAGACCCTGTAGTTCATGGCCCTGCCCATCAACCAGAGGGCCTAATCAGAAGGGCTGAAGGAGCTGATGAGATGGGAATATGGATAGATTCAATCTTGCAGGATAATGAGCTTTCCCAATGATGATGATGACGACGACGATGATGTTTGTCCCTTGTTCTCAAAGAGGAATGTGACATAGGGGTGATGTCATGACTTGCACTGAATTGCATTTAAGTGAGTGGGGGGCTGTGCAAGGGCACCAACCTCAATCTCTCCTCCAAAGACATCTGTGTCCAGTGGCAAGATATATCAGGACAACTGGAGATGGCTCTGGATATTTAAGGCAATTGGGGTTAAGTGACTTGCTGAGTTGCCTAGGGAAAGAAGGCAGGATGAAAAAGACCAGGGAAGTTCAACAGCAATGTAGCTGGTGAAAAATTGGGAGTTTAATCTAAAGTCATTCAAGAATTCTGTTCTGCATATAAAAGAAAAGATTTACTAGCTTTGTGGGAATGTCTTTATTTTACTCATTTTCTTTGAAGGAAAAAAAATGAAGACTAGGAAAGTGACAAAGACACTTGAATATTTTTCTTCTCCTACTCCCAAATGTCTGTTTAACACTGTCATTGACTTTAGGGGTAATTACGTAGTCATAATGATGAGAGGATAAATCACTAGCCCAAAAAGAACTGAATGTGTGCAGGTGTTTACCTTTTTAATGTTTTTCTCATTAAACAATTAGTTTGTAATTTCCATGGGTATCCCATATCCCTTATAGGTCTCAGGTGAATGTTTAGTGCATTGTGCATCTTTTTGATTACTTGTTACAATTCAGGTCTTGGGAAGCTTGTCTATACTTTGGAAATAAATAAAATAAATATGGCTTTATAGGACTGGGGCACACAATTACTAATTCATTCATTGTTATCCTTTCTTGAACTGAGATGCTTTAAACCATAATTCATTGTAACTTCTTAATTTACTTTGTAAAGAATAAATGGGGATTTCATTATGAACTCTAGAGTATCAATGCATTTTGAAAATTTTCTCAGTTTGTGATTCAATTCACTAAACATTTATTAGAACTTATGTACAGGACACTGTGCTATTAATTTAAAATATAAGGACATAAATGAAACAGACTTTACCCTCAAAGTCATTTTATTGTATAAAAACTTTCATCGAATATATCCAGCCATCCTCAATGTTGAAATTAGATTACCCAGATTATTTTCATTTTTGTGTTTGTCTAGTGGCTACTAGAATTTGGTTGATTCACTCATTATTGTAATATACTAATGTGATTTTTTTTAGGGACTCTCATTCAAATAATCATGCCTTAATTTCACACAAAAAATAATAGTTTAGTTGCATAAACTAGAGAACTACTGGTATTCTTGTGATATATTTATGGTATAAAAATATCACAAACGGAATGCCTTGGATGACTTCCCTTCTATGTGGCAAAATAACCTTAGCCATTCTTTGCTTTTTGGTGGTGGGTTGACCAGATGATGTAAGAAATTGGGAATATTATCTGACAATACTATATATTTAATTATTTGCTCTGGGAAGATGCTTAGTCTTAAGTTTACTGGCATATAATCAAAGGTGCTAATAGTTTTAACCGTCACATAGACAGAACATAATGAACTCTAAAAAGAACTCAATGGTGAAATGATATAATTTCAAAAGGATGAGATAGTTTGGGTTTTTTTAGAATCACCACTGACTTTCTTGGTTACCTTGAGTTTTTTTAACTTTTTGAGAGTCTTATTTCTCTCTCTTGCAAATTGGGGATAATAGGTTCATACTAAGCCTTGGAAGTACTTGTTCTTATTCAGTCATTTCTTTCATGTTGGACTCTCCATGACCTCATTTCAGATGTTCTTGACAAAGATACTAGAGTTGATTGCCACTCCCTTCTCTAGCTCCTTTTTATAGAGGAGGGAACTGAGGAGAAAAAAGTTAAGTGACTTGGCTAATGACACACAGGTAGTAAGTGTCTGAGGCCACATTTGAACTCAGGAAAGTGAGTTTTCTTGACTCCATGTGCAGCAATCTATCCACTGTGCCACCTAGCTGCCTCATTGGAAGTTCATGGATAACATATGAGAAAATCTTTGACTCCCTGAGGCGCCTGCTTGTTACTACAGTTACATTGTAAATCAGATTATCAAGATGGTATTAGAAGTGAATCACTTTTGCAAATACACATCTATGCCCAGTTAATCAATTGTTTCTTCAGTATGTTTCAACTTCAAGTTTTCCTCAAAGATTTAAGAACTGCTTTAAACTTATAGTGATAGTGGAGGATAGAAGGGCTTACATGCTATGGTCCATGGAAACAAAAAGAGTTGAACATGACTGCACAATGACAAGTAAAATATTGTTTATGAGAAAGGGCTTGCATGTGCTTGATGACAAAATGTTTGAATTAAAGTTTAAAGTCTGATATTAAAGATAAATGCAAATAAAGGCACTGAATGAAAATACAAAACAATAATATGAACAATAAGTTACTTTTTGAAGTAAAATTTTGGTAGCTTATAAAAATAAACATTTTTTTTTGGATACATGCAATCAAAACTTTTCCCTAGTCAGGGTGATGATGAACAGAAGCTTTTTAAACCCAGAAACATTATCATTCTTTCCTAATTTCACACATAGCAATTGTACATCTCTAACTATAGCATAATTATCCTGCACTTACCCCACCTTCAATACAATCTCTTCCTCTCTTTCTCCCACTGGTATATTTCCTACTATTCAAAGGCACTAAGAGAGATCTGCTACAGGTATATAATTTCTTTGCAGCTAATAATTATGTCTGCCTCCTACCTGTCTCTAAAAGATTTTTTTCTGTCAGTCTGATGTCAGTGTTCAGTCCAAACAGAAGCAAAAATTAAACAGTCACCTTTATCCCTTGTTCCCATTTTTCCCACTTGTGTTTTAACTCACATCTGCTGAAAGCTACTTTCTATTTTCAGAGAAATAAAACATTTCATTTAGGCATTAGTGGAATCAGTGAAGTCCAACAAGATACTCTAGCCAAAATATACTAATTGAACTAATATAATAAGTCACTGGAATGGGAGATTTCTAGCTGAAAAATTTCACTGGTGTGTATTGAAGATAGTTGAATGTGTCATTGTGGGACTAAAAAGTAATAGCTAATATATTTAAATTATCATGCATTTATTCTTTTTTTCTTTTTTTGCAGGGCAATGAGGGTTAAGTGATTTGCCCAGGGTCACACAGCTAGTAAGTGACAAGTTTCTGAGGCCAGATTTGAACTCAGGTCCTCCTGAATCCAGGGCCAGTGCTCTATCCACTGTGCCACCTATCTGCCCCCCATTTATTCTTCCATATATTTGTTTAACAAACCTCCTATATATTCACATATGTGTATATGTATGTTTATGTATATGTACATGTGTATATGTATGTGTATGTGTATGTTTGTATCTGGAAGTGTGTTTTATTGTGTAGTTAATCTTGGAGCTTTATAAAGTTGTTCCAATAATGTTTCCATTTCTTGAAATTTTTCTGAAGCCCCTTACTGAAATTGAATTCAGAAATAGATTATGAGGTACACAAGAAAACCAGGGTCATCATTTTTTAGTGAACACTTTTTTACCCACACAGTTTTCTCAGCTTGACCTTATTTACTACTCTTGACTCCATATAGTATTTTATTCTTCATTAAATCAAATAAGTACTCAGAGAAAAATACTCTGAAGAAAAGTTCAAAAGATGAATTTCATACATGTTTTGGGAAATAACATAAATGTCAGAATAAACTTGCAATCTCCTAAGGGTCCTGTTTCAAAAAGCAATACTCATATGCTTATATAAGTTCTAATGTGTTCATTTGAAAATGTTAAATTACTTTTATACCACACCTTGCTCAACTTGACTACATGAATCCATTTAAAAACTAGTCTGACCTCTACAGCTTCCAATTGGATAGCTCTATTATAAAAGCAGATAAAGTGGAACAATGGTTAGCATATTTAGTGGGAAATGCACAGAATGTAAGAGCAAATGATAAGTACCCTCTCTGGGAGCCAGAAAACTACTTAGGCTAGCTTTAGAAAGTTACCTAACATTTGTAGACATCTATTTCTTCATTTTCAAAATACAGGATTTAGAATATTTGGTCTATAAAGTACATCTGGGATCTAGTAACAAATTAATATATAAATCTGGGAAAGAAGGACTTCTAAAGCAACTTTAACTTAAAACTACCTTCTTACTAATTTATTTTTCCTGTTAACCCCATGTTGTCATTCAACTTATTGTACTATGCCTCTTATGTCTTTCCAGGAATTGGTTTCAACATGATTCAGTCCTTGCCTTTGTGGAGGATACATTCTATTAGTGAGATTTGATAAATATTTGAATAGCTATGATAAAAACTAATGCATAATAAATTAATAATAAAGTTATCAGTGAAATATTATGGTATTTGTGGATGGTTATTACCAATAGGTAAAGATTAGGGAAGATTTAATGTAATAAGCAGATAGTATTTGATTTGGATACTAAAGGAAGGTCCGGAATCAAATGGTTAAAGTCATTTCATGCTTAGGAAACAAAATTACAGAAGTGTGGAATATTTGTAGGAGTTAACAAGAAGTCCAATTTATAAAATGAAAAGAGATGAAAAAGGGATGATAAAAAGAGAGGACATAATACAGAAGTCAGTGGTCAGTAATAAAATAGAATTTTAAGGGGAGAAAGGGCAATAAAAGAGGGAAAATGATAAACAAATAAAGATAGGATGGAGGAACAACATAAATATAAATGTGGATGGCATGAATTTACCCTCAAAATGGAAAGAAACAGCAAAGTGAATTAGAAACCAGAATCTAAGAGAGAGACACACACACACAGAGTTTATATAAAGTGTTGAAGCAGAATCTATTATGCACCAGAATAAATTTTTATAACCATAACAATCATGGTCTATGTCAAAACAAAAGCAAAAATAGAACTAATTAAAAGAGATAAACAGGGAAACTACAATTTGGTAAAAGGCACCACAGATAGAGAAGTGATATCAATAATAAAAATATATGTACCAAACAACTTAGCATCGAAATTTTTAAAGTAAAAGTTAAATGACTAATGGGAGATAATAGTAAAGCTAAAGTAGTGGGGGATTTCAATGTTCCCCTCTAAGAGCTAGATAAATCTAGCAATAAGATAAATAAGAATAAATTTTAGAGTTGAATAAAATATTAGAAAAATTAGATATGAGCAATCTATAAAGAAAATTGAAAGGGAATAGAGGAAAACATACTTTTTTCTGAGCTGTATAATTGACCATATAAACCTCATGACCAAATGCAGAAAAGATGAAATAATAAATGGGAATTTATCATACCATAAGGCAATGCAAATTACACTTATGGAAAGATAGATTAAAATCAAATGTAAAAATAATTTAATCTTATGTTATAAATTAGTCAAAGAACAAATGATAGAAATAGTAAATTATTTCATTAAAGAGAATAACAACGGGGCAGCTAGATGGTGCAGTGGATAGAGCACCGGCCCTGGATTCAGGAGTACCTGATTTCAAATCCGGCCTCAGATACTTAACACTTACTAGCTGTGTGACCCTGGGCAAGTCACTTAACCCCAATTGCCTCAGTAAAAAAAACCAAAAAAAAAAAAATAAAGAGAATAACAACAATGAGGCAACATGCTTTTATTTGTGAGATTCATCTAAATAATTACTGAGGAAAATTTTATATCTCTAAATGCATAGATCAACAAAAGAGAGAAGGAGAAGACCAATGAATTGTGTATTCTACAACATAAAAAACCCTAGAAAACCTAGAAAATCCCCAGTTAAAAACCAAATTAAAAATCCTGAAAATCAAGGAGATTAATGAAATACAAAGTTTAAAAAATAATGGATAAACTTAGGAGTCAGTGTCAACAACAAAAAGGAAAATGTGTCACCAAACAAATGAAATTTAAAAAATGAAAAATTATTTTCCCAAAACCCCGACAATCTAAGTGAAGTGGATGAAAAACTATATGTTTATGCATATATGTATGTTTTTGTGTCTATATGTATATAATATGTAGAATGCATGCATATATACATACATATCTATCTATCTGTAATCTCTTTATCTCTTTTTTATCATAAAAGTGTTTTATTATTTTCTAGTTACATATAAAGATAGTTTTCAACACTTGTTTTCATAGGATTTTTAGTTCCAAATTTCCCCCCACCTTCTCTTCCCTCCCCAAGACAAATAGCAATCTGATATAGGCTATATATGTACAATCACATTAAACATATTCTGCATTAGTCATATTGTGAAGAAGAATCAGAACACAAGGGAAAACCTTCAAAAAAGAAAACAAAAAACAGCCAAAATAGAAACAGTATGTTTCAATCTGCATTCAGAATCCACAGTTCTTTTTTTCTGGGTGTGGAGAACATTTTCCATCATGAGTTCTTTGGAATTGTCTTGGATCATTGCACTGCTGAGAAGAGCCAAGTCTATCACAGTTGATCATCACACAATGTTGCTGTTACTTTGTATAATGTTCTCCTGGTTCTGCTCTTCTCACTCAGCATTAGTTCACGTAAGTCCTTCCAGGTTTCTCTGAAATCCTCCTGTGCTTCACTTCTTATAGCACAACACTATTCCATTACATTCATAAACCACAATTTGTTCAGCTATTCCCCAATTGATGGACATCCCCATAATTTCCAATTCATTGCCACCACAAAGAGAGCTGCTATAAATATTTTTGTACATGTGGGTCCTTTTCCCTCTTCTATGATATCTTTGGCATACAGACCTAGTTGTTTACCTATCTAAAGGAAAAAATACTTCAAGCAAGCAGATAGAAACAATTCAAACATCTTGGAGCCATAAGCAGCATCACAAATGGTTTAGCACCTACCATATTATAGGATTTCCTTCACACACATGTATGTACATATGTCATAAGCATGTCATGTATATGTAATGCATATATATTGCCCACATTAACATAAGTGGGAATAGAATACTTAAATAAACCCAGTTTAGAAGAAGAAATTGAAAAGGCCATCAATAAAAAAAATGTCCCAGCACCAGGGAGATTTACAAGTGAATTCTACCAAACATTTAAGGAATAATTAATCCCAGTCAATATGAACTATTTGAAAAAAATAGGTAAGGAAAGGTTAATACTAGCTTCTTTTTTTGACAAAAATATGTTTTTGCTATCTAAACCAGGGAGAGCAGAGACAAAGAAAGAAAACCAAGGAACCAATTTCTTTAATAATAATAATAATAATAATAATAATATGCTAGAAGGAGATTATTATAATATAGCCCTAGTATCACTGTGATCAGGTGGAATTTATACCAGGAATGAAAGGCTGGTTCAATATTAGGAAAACTACCAGCATAACTGAACATATCAATAACAAAAACAATAAATGTCTATCATGATTATCTCAATAGATGCAGAAAAAACTGGCAAAATACAATACCTATTCCTACTAAAAGCATTAGAAAGCACAGGATTCAATGAAGCCTTTCTTAAAATGAGTATATCTATCTAAAACCAACAGCAAACATTATCTGTAATGGGGATAAGCTAGAAGCCTTCCTATTAAGATCAAGGATGAAGCAAGGATGCCCATTATCATCACTGTTATTCAGTATTGTATTAGCAATGCTTGATATAGTAATAAGAGAAGAAAAATACATTGGAAGAATTTGAATAGGCAACAAGGAAACAAAGCTATATCTCTTTGCAGAAGCCTTTATAGAAGGCTAGAAAATTAATGAAAAAAAATAACAATACCAACGTGTACAGATACTAAAAGGAATGGGTCTAATGTAACCAATAATTATCAAAGTTTGGATTGAAATGTAGCCACTCTGACTCTAACTTACTACTCTTCTTTTGTCCTTTTTTAATGATAACTTGACCCATGAATGGACGCTCAATCTTTATCCAGTCTCGTCCCTTTTTTGTCTTAGAAGTTGTCTCCTTGTTCCGTTTTCCATCCAGTGCCTGGGTATTTCAGTGACAACAGTTTTTTACTTACATCTATTTCTTAATCAGGATTCTCCCTCTCCCCATTATGCTATATGAGAAATAACAAGTGATTTCCTATTTGGAATTCCTTGAGGCAGGATGAGAAAAAATGAGGAAATTTTTAGCTATAAAGATACAGAAAAAATATTTTTTTTTCTTCTAGCTATAACAACTTAGGCAACTTTTTAAAATATATCTTTTAAATTTCACATTGGACTTGTGTAATTGTAAAAGAGGAGACTGGGTCATAGATGCCAGTCCTTGAAGCATACAAGTATAATCTTTGTGAGGTTTAAGTTCAAGCAACCTTCTGGAAATTTAGAGGAAGTCAGTTTTTGCCATGAGAAAGTAAGGGTCATATACTGTGTGATGAAGAAAAGCATTGTGAGTAGATATAGAAATAGAAGGACTGATGGCTCAGCAGTTATAGGACTTAAACTGAATGGGTATACTAGTGTGAGAAAATTATTACTAATGGGGTTTTGGGGGTACCTAGGGATTCCTCACTCTTGGCCTGGCTGGTTTTTTCAGAGTCAGCCCAGAGTCAGTAGATTTGGAAATCAGAATGACAAACAGTAGACATTAGAGATTAAAATCACACCTACCTAAAAGCCTTTCCCCTAAGAGGGTCTGTCCTCTGGACTCTGATCTCAGCATATACTGCTTATCTTAATATGGGCCACCCTCAAGTCCAGTAAATCAATAGATTTGAATGATGCTAGCCAATCAGCTTTCAGCAGTGTCTAAGGGCAGCCTCTTCTCTGGACTGAAGGAAGCTTATGCTTTCTCATGAGCTGAGACTGGAGGATACAGCCAGGCAGGCCTGGTTTGCTATTTAGCTCTAGGTAATGTAGGGCTTCTGAACTTTGGTAGCCCTGTGCTCACTCTCTATGGTGCTGGGGATTTTCCAGCTTGCCTTAAATTTTGTCAACTCTTTACTAACATTTA
The DNA here is from genome assembly GCF_019393635.1 of Dromiciops gliroides. Taxonomy (NCBI): domain Eukaryota; kingdom Metazoa; phylum Chordata; class Mammalia; order Microbiotheria; family Microbiotheriidae; genus Dromiciops; species Dromiciops gliroides. Next base: position 64,798,860 of record NC_057866.1, on the reverse strand, counting down.
ATATGATTAATAAATGATTAATCCAAAAACTGGTGCAATAGACTCTAATTTATAAGTAGCAATATATTAGAAACTCCAGCTAAATTCGCCAATATCTTAGGACAGGGATAGGTACCCCCAATATATTTCAAATGACACATTAGTCTGCCTATTTTTCCTCAACCACTTTAACATTTGTTATTTCTGATAGATATGAGGTGGCACTCCTGAATTGACATAATTTTCATTTTTGTAATCAATAGTTATTTAGATCATTTATATATGACCATAGATAGTTTTAATTTCTTCTTCTTAATGTAGCATATTCATATCCTTAGGACATTTATCAATTGAGGGATTTTATTCTCATAAATTTGACTCAGTTCTCTATATATTTGAGAAATGAGGCCTTTATCAGAAATATTTGCTATATTCCCCTACCCCCCCCTAGTATTTTGCTGAAATAAGCAAAAAAAGGTGTCCCACTTGTCCAAAGGTTCTGTATTCAATCAAAGAAGCATGGAAACCTGTAGCTGTTTGACTAGTATAGGAACATTTGTTTTTCTGATAAGACATATGGATTATTTAAGTTGTATAGTTATAAGAAAACTCTTTGTATTAAACTTCAAATCTGACTTGGTTTCTGGTCAGCATAACCTAGGTCCTTGGTTAAGGGTCTCAAAGCAACAGGTAGAGATGGTTCAGTTCCTCAATCACAAAAGACTAGGTTCAAACAATTCAAAAAAGGTTGTTGTTTTTTTGTTTTTTTTTTAAATTTGGGATCCCTTTCATGAGGTGATCAAAAGATTCTTTCAATTTCTATTTTACCATGTAGGTCTAATATGTTGGGGCAGTTTTGCTTTATAATTTCTTGAAATATAATGTGTGGGCTCTTTTTAAATCATGACTTTCAGTTAATCCAATGATTCTTAAATTATCTCTCCTCAATTTGTTTTCCAGGTCAATTATTTTTCCAAATGAGATAATTTACATTTTCTTCATTTTTTATTATTTTCACTTTGTTTTATTGATTCTTAATGTCTCATAGAGTCATTACCTTCCAGTTGCCTAATTCAAATTTTGAAGGAATTACTTTCTTCAATGACTTTTTTTATTTAGTCAATGCTGTTTATTACTTTCTTTTCTGTTTGGCCTTTTCTGCTTTTTAAAGAACTTCTTTTCTTTAATGATTTTTTGTGCCACTTTTACTATTAGGCTAATTCCATTTTTAAGGTATTATTTTCTTCAGTATTTTTTGTACCTCTTTTACCAAGCTGTTAATTGTCTTTTCATAATTTTTCTTGCCTCACTCTCATTTCTTTTTCTAATTTTTCTTCTCATGCTCTTACTTGATTTTTATAATCATTTTTAGCACTTCCAGGTATTCTTGTTGGACTTCTATTCAATTCACACTTGTTCTTTGATGCTTTTCTTGTACCTGTTTGACATCTCTGTGTTTTGAGTTTTTGTCTTGATCTTCCTTGTCACCATAGTAACTTTTAATAGTTGTGGGGGTTTTGGAGAGCAATTTGAAATTATGCCCAAAACACTATAAAGCTATGCATACCCTTTGACCCAACAATACCCCAAAGAGATCATGGAAAGGGGAGAGGGACCCACATGTACAAAAATATTTATAGCTACTCTTTACGTGGTGGCAAGGAATTGGAGGTTGAGGGGATGCCCATCAATTGGGGAATGGCTGGACAAGTTGTGGTATATGAATGTAATGGAGTACTATTGTGCTGTAAAAAACGATTAGCAGGAGGAGTTCGGAGAAACCTGGAGGGTCTTGTGTGGGCTGATGATGAGTGAGATGAGCAGAACCAGAAGAACATTGTACACAGTATCATCAACACTGTGTGTTGGTCTACTGTGATGGACTATATTCTTCTCACCAGTGCAATGATACCAAAGAGTTCCAGGGAACTCATGATAGAAGAGGATCTCCAAATCCAGGAAAAAAAAGAACTGTGAAGTATAGCTGCTGAATGAACCATACTATTTCTTTTGTTTTTGGTGCTGTTGTTTTTTAATTTTGAGGTTTTTCGTCATTGCTATGATTTTTCTCTTATAACATGACTAACGCAGAAATATGTTTAATGTTATTATGTATATATATATATACATATATATGTGTGTGTATATATATATATATATATATATATATATATATATATATATATATATATATATATATATATATATATATATATATATATATATACCTATATCAGATTACCTGCTGTCTAGGGGAGGGGGGAGGGAGGGGAAGGAGGGAGAAAAATCTGAAACTGGAAAGTTTGTATAAACAAAAGTTGAGAACTATCTTTACATGCAACAGGAAAAAAATAAAATACTTTATTAAAAAAAACAAAAAAATAGTTGTGGGGTTTTGGGGAGTTTTTGTTTTTGTTTACTCATTTTCCAACTTTTTAAAAAAAATTTGAACCTTATGTTAAAGGCGGTCTCTTTTCCTAAGGGATAAGTTAGTGGAGCACTGTCCCAAATTACAGATTTTTTTTTCACCCTGCTGTTTTCAGAGTTAGTTTGGGGAATTTGGAAATTTTTGTTGTTGGTATAAGCAATGGAGTTGCCAAATGTAATTGCAGGTAATCTATTCCAAAACCCACAGCTGGTGTTGCCACCATGTGGGCTCCTGGTTTTACAGATGTGGGCTATCTCTGATATCAAATTGATATCATTTCTATTCCTACTTATTTTTTTCCTAACTGAATCTTACTAATTTGTGAACTAGCTTAGTGTGATATTTAGTGTGTACTGAGCTTGGAGTCAGAAGACCTAAAATGGAGATTGGAGCTGCTTAGTAATTGTAACACTATAGCTAAATCACCTAACCTTTCAGAGCCTCACTCTCTTTACACATAACATAGATCTATCTGCAGGATAGAAAGTGGAGATATCAGTGTCTAATTGTTATGTCTGCAAAATAAAATAGGATTCAAATTGGATGACTAATTTAGTTGTTCTGTATACATCCAGCCAAACTATAAGGCAGCATCCTTTTTCCCCCTCCCCTCAAATTCCCTTCTCTTTCCCCTCTTCCATTTTCTCCTTTACTACCATAACTACTACTACTACTACTACTACTACTACTACTACTACTACTACTACTACTACCACCACCACCACCACCACCACCATCAATAAATGTCATTTATATTGTTCTATACCATTTTAAGTGCTTAGCTTGACTTTTTCAGAAATATAAAGTATATTATACCTCCAATAACTGCCTATTTCTCAACTGCAGTAGAAGTGACATTTCCACAAGGCACTAAAATGACTCAGTAAGGGTTTAAGCTTTCTAATCATTGTTCTCATAGGAACTTAATTAAAACATCAAAAACAACTGGAAATTGAAGAGAAATTCTCAGAACCATTGCAATTTCTATTCCAAGGAGAAGCATAATTTTGAGACAATAGCAAATGTGTAATTATCAAATTTTTAAAAGTTATATTATGGTATTAGAGAAACATACAGAAAGAAGCTGCATGGTACAGGAGAAAAGAAACACTGGATTTAGAGTCAAATGAACTGTGTTCATGTCTCACATTGACACTTCATACATATGTGACCCTGATCAAGTCACTTAATTTCTTTTGGCCTCAGTTTTCTCATTTGTAAAATTAGTTGGATTAGAGCTCCACTTAGGTACCTTTCAGCTCTAAACAGACCAATCATTTTGTTCACATTTTCACATCATATAGATAATCTTATAGGTGTGAAACTTAGCAATGCAATTATATGACTAAACAATTATTCTTCACTAAACAGGCTATTTTCCAAAACGCTATAGTTGTTGAATGAATTTTAAATGTTACAACATTACAATCACCATTATTATGTTTCCATTGTAGAGACCTAGCCTCAAGCAATGATAGCCTCCAAAAAGAGTTAGTTTCATCATTTTTTAAATTGCTGCCAATGAACTTGGCCTCGACATTTCAATTATAGTTTTCTGCTGGATTTGTTGCTAAGATTTTTTATTTCTCTTAGGAAATAGTAAGGTTTTATGACTTTTTTCTTTTTTACCATTTACATTAAAACATAAAAAAGCCAAAGATAATCCTGCAGCAAGAAGTTTTATATTTGTCTATATAAATATATATGCACATACATACATATATATCACTGCCCATGACACTTAATTCATATTCTTTATTCTTAATTTATATAACCAAAAGATGGCAGTACTTCATCAACTAATCTCTTACTATAGATTTTAATATTCATTTTTCCTCCTGTCAACATGTATCATGTGCAATTTCCATGAAGTTTAAGAATAAAAATATGTACAAGATTAACATTTTCTCTATAAATGTTTTAAATTTTTTACCTCGATCTTGATGTTTCATTTTTTCTGTGAGAAAAAATCAAGCAAGAACAAAATCTGACTTTCCATACAGATGTCAAATGGGACATATTCTGATTCTATCTTTTAGGTTCTCTTCTCTGGCAGTTTTCTTCGTGCTATTTGATTAGTTTTCTGAGAATCACTCTGGAAGAAAGAATTTTGAAGAAGACTTGTAGTTGCTTTTTCTATTAACACAATGCCCTTGATGGCATTTAAAAAAAACTTGACAAATGTATTTGCTCTTTAAAATAAGCTACAACAGTGCTGAATCATAAAACCTTTCCTTTAGCTTATAATTTTTACTAAAACATTAACAATGAATACCAAAGTATTTCTAACTCAGAACAGATAAAATGAAAGGCAAATTATATTTTTCATAGTAGTACAACATTAGGGTTTTACTGGATATTTTAATTATCTGATAGATCATTCACTGCACTTCCTAATTTTCTTTACAATCTTTTTAGTTGTCGAAGTTTCTATTTTCCCCTCTGAATAATGTATTATTTCTTTATGTTTGTCTGTCTGCCTGCTTGCCTATCTACCTGTTTTTCTGATGACCTGTCTCTCTTCCTGTGTCTGTCTGGCTATGTATGTGTTTATATCTGTCTTTCCCTCATCAAAACATATAAATAAACATAAGATAAGAAATCCATATGCCTTGGATTTAAAAAAATATTACCTTTTACATAATATCTCTATTTAACCCATCCCCAATTTATCATCAATAATATCATTATTTATTGCTAGATTAATTACTCTTCAATTTATATATGGGAAGGAAAATTCTGAAGAATGGGAAAAAATATGACATTCTCTCAGTCGTATAGTAGAGTACCCAAAAGGAAGCATCTTCTTTTCTCTTTTGAAATTGCTGAAGAGATAATACAAAATCAATGGCTTTCAGTGATTGTTTAGATTTGTGAAAACTTTAAGTTAGAGACATAATGGCTTTAAAAGGGGCCCTGTAGCCCAAAATTGTCCAAAATTGTGCTGATGGTTGTATTTGAAATAGAAAAATAAGGAGCTTATTTTAAGACTTTGTTTGGCCCCCTGTTATAAGTTTTTTTTTTTTTTTTCAGGGCAATGAGGGTTAAGTGACTTGCCCAGGGTCACACAGCTAGTAAGTGTCAAGTGTCTGAGACTGGATTTGAACTCAGGTACTCCTGAATCCAGGACCAGTGCTTTATCCACTTCACTACTTAGCTGCCCCCATAAGTATTCATTTTTAACCCATCTGGACATTTAGGTGAAATTGCATTAAATAGCCAGAAATACGTGCTCATTGATTTAAAGCAACAATTAGCCTTGGTGATTATTTAATATCAGTTAGGGTTGTATTTTATTAATTAGGAAACCTATCTCTGACTTGCTTCAGGTCTCAAAACCAGTAAATAGATCCAGGGTTCCAAGAAAACATCTTCTCTTTACCAATTAAGTGTTCTTATAACTACTTTATGAGTAAATCAGAGAGGCTAGTAGAAGCTGAAGGAAGAATAAAAAATGGAATAACTGAGGGGATATATAGAGCATTTCATTTACCACCTCCACATATTTGAAGATTCTACCATCCATGCACAAAATGTTCTTCCTCCTCACTAAAGTTTCTCAAAACAGTCCAAATGCTGCCTCCTGCATGAAGATTTTACTAAAAAAGTTGACGTCACTCTCAGAGTCAACTTATTATACACTTGATAGTTAACATTCTTAACTGAGGGTAGCATGTATTATTCTAGCAAAATATGCATTTTTTTTTCTGGGGCAATGAGGGTTAAGTGACTTGCCGAGTAAGTGTCAAGTGTCTGAGGTCAGATTTCAGGTACTCCTGAATCCAGGGCCAGTGCTTTATCCACTGTGCCACCTAGCTGCCCCCAAAATATGCATTTCTTGAACATTGGGTTTTCTCTTTTTTTTTTGGTCTTTGTACAGCCATTGTTTGTACTATCACCTCTACCATAGGATATGTTAAATAATAATGTGTTTAATTGAAATACATCAGTTGTCAACAGGATAAGGAAGCAAAACCTTTAAGAGTAGAGGATAAAATATATTTTGACTACTCAACCATATGGTAAAAGGAAAGAAAGTGAGCTGAGAAGAGGAATAGATTGGGAGAATGGAGTATGATATAAGGATAAAAAGTCATTCTGAGGATAAAACATAGGGTTAGGATGAGTGAATAAATATATGAATATGATATATAATAAGATTAGGGAAAACAACTTCAGTGTTCCATTTAATGGTGAATTCAAAGATAAAACTATTCCCATGGGAGTTTGAGGACATGTAAAAATAGATCCTGGGTTAATAAAGAGACTAAGGTGTTCAAGAAAATATTGTGTATATTGAATTCCTTGAGCAAAAGAAAGAAGTTGATGTGAAAGGAAGACTGTGTATAAGTCATATATTGACCATATTGAAAAAGAAAAAAAAAAGAATGACAGTAAGCTTATAGATAACCTCAATAGTCATTTGAATTGTGTCATATAGATGCACAGTGATTTTTAAAGAAGAGTTTGCTAAGTAATTGTGGCAAAGGGTTGGTCTGGAAGTAGCAGTGAAAATAACAAAGTATATCTATTCTTTCTTCTGGATAACTTTATGATGGGAGAGTGAGAGAAGGAACTTCCACTTTATTAAAAAGGGTGCTCAGTCATGCAGTACCTTCTGAAAATAGACAGCTTTTTTTGTTAGTTCAGGAAAACACAAAAAAAATTGAAAGGATGAAGGAGAGTTTGATAGCAATAGATTTTCCAGAAAATACAGTAGAATGGGCTGGGGGGTGTGGAAGAGGAAAGAGACTAAGAAAATATAAAACTAAAGTGATTAGGAATTAGAGAAGAGGGAGAGGAAAAAGGTAAAAACATTTATTGCCTCAGAGACCTCATCTTTCAATCATGCACAATGGAAATGAGATCCAGACTTTTACTCAAAATAGTGTAAAGGTCTTTCACCTAAAGTGAGTAACTTGTTTGTTGAATATTTTGTTAACCATATCTCAAGATAATCAATTTCCTTTGTATTTTACACAATTGTATTTTACACAATTTAAAACATTATTATGACAAAGGGTTTCTAGGCTTTATCACAAGGCCCAGTACACCCATGAAATAAACAAAAAGTTAAAAATCTTTTTTAACCTTTAAAAACTAGTAAAGAGAAACTGGAATTTGTGTGTGTGTGTGTGTGTGTGTGTGTGTGTGTGTGTGTGTGTGTGTGTGGTGTTAAGAGACTTGCCCAGGATCACACATCTAGTAAGTGTCAAGAGTCTGAAGCAGAATTTGAACTCAGGTCCTCCTGAATCCAGGGCCAGTGCTTGGGATTTCTTTAATGATCAAAATCCTTAATAACCAGTGGCAGGTATGTTTATTTTGTTAATTTTTTTATTCTGAATAGAATTTTATTTTCCAAAATATATGTAAAAAAAATTTTAACATCAATTTTTAAAAAAACTTTGTGTTCCAACTTCTCTTCCCCCCTCCATTCCTGTCCCCCACCCACAAGAATTCAATCAATTCAAAATAAGTTATACATGAGTAGTCATGGAAAAATTCCCATATTAGCTAGTTGTGAGAGAAAACAGTCAAAAAAACCAAAACTTCAGATTAAGGAATTGTCAAAGAGGAAATTGAAAAAAAATTATTTTAAATGTGTTTCCATCTGTTTTCAGATACTATCAGTTCTTTCTCTGCAGATGGGCTGCAATCTTCATAAGTCCCTCAGGGTTACATTGGATCATTGCCTTGCTGAAAACAACCACATGCTTCCCAGCAGATCATCCACCACTATTGCTATTATTTTGTATACAGTACATCTTACTCTGCTTCAGCTCATGTAGATCTCTCCAGGTTTTCCCGATAGCATCCTTTTCATCACAACCTCTGCATAGTACCTTAAGCTTGACAGAGAATCTTCTTCACAAAAGCCCAGCAAAGTAGGTACCATACATTTTGCCATTATAATCAATCATCATAACTATTTCCTTCCATCCAACTCCCTTCCCATGACATTTAGTCTATCTTCTTTTTACCTATTCCTCCTCAGAGGTGCCTTACTTCTGACTATCCTCTCCCTCACTCTGCACTTCCTTTTTTTACCCTTCCTTCCTTGTCGACTTTCCCTCCTATTTTCCTGCAGGGTTAAATAGATTGCTCCTCCCAATTGGGTATGAAAGCTATTCCCTCCATGAGCCCACTCCAATGAGATCAGGGTCCCTGAGCTAATTCTGTGTTCTAAATTTTTCTTCCTCCCTCCCTCCTCAACCCTCTCTATGAGATCAAACAATTCCATATGTCATACTGGTGCAGTAATGCAGAATATCTTCATCTTCCTTGGAAGTGTTTTGCTTTTTACTGCTCTCTCCCCCAATCTGTCCTTTCCTCCTTCCCTTACCCCCCCCCTTTTCTCCCTCCCTCTCCCCCCACCCCAGGAAAAAGTATATTACAATACCTACTTGAGTATGTATGTTAGTCCTTCTTTGAGCCAATTCTGATGATATTAAGGTTCACTCCCCAACTCCTTCTCTCTCTTCTACTCTCCTCCATAAGCTTTCTTCTTGTTTCCTTCATGTGAAATACCTCTCCCTAGACCATCTCTCCCTTTCTCCCTCCCCCAGTTTATTCCTCCTACACCTCAACCCTATTTTAATGATGCCATCATGAATTAGCTAGGTGGCACAGTGGAAAAAGCACCAGCCCTGGACCCGGGAGGGCCCCCAAGCTCAAATCCAGCCCCAGACACAAGACACCCCTCCCCATCTGCCCTACAAAGAGCAAAACATAAATGCTTTACAGATATTATCCCTTCATATTCAGTTTAGCCCTGTCTTCTGTGAATTTCTTGTGAAGAATTGTTGTTTAGTTTTGTTTTGTTTTTTTGTGAGGCAACCGGGGTCAAGCGATTTGCCCAGGGTCACACAGCCACTAATTGTCAAGTGTCTGAGGTCACACCTGAACTCAGGTTCTCCTGAGTCCAGGGCCAGCGCTCCATCCACTGCACCACCTAGCAGCCCCTGAATTTCTTATTGAGATAGTTCTTATGATTTCAAAGTATTATCTTCCCATGTAGGAATGTAAACAATTTGATCTTTTAATATCCGTCATGAAGTCTTTTTCCTGTTTACCTTTTTATGCTTCTCCAGAATCTTGTATCTGAAAGTCAAATTATACTCAGTTTTGTTGGGTACGTGATTTTTGGCTGAAGTCCCAGTTCTTTTGCCCTCTGGAATATCATATTCCATGCCCTTAGGTCCTTTAATGTAGAAGCTTCTAGATCTTGCTTTATCCTTATTGGAGCTCCACAGTATTTAAATTCCTTTTTTCTAGCTGCTTGCAGTATTTACTCCTTCACCTGGGAGTTCTTGAATTTGGCTATAATATTCCTGGAGGTTTTCCTTTTGGGATCTCTTTCAGGAAGTGATCGGTGGATTCTTTCAATTTCTATTTTAGCTTCTGCTTCTAGAATGTCAGGGCAATTTTCCCTCACAATCTCTTGGAGGATGGTGTCTAAGCTTTTGTTTTGGTCATGGTTTTCAGGTAGTCCAATTATTTTCAAATTATCTCTCCTAGATTTATTTTCTAGGTCAGCTGTTTTTCCAAGAAGATATTTCACACTACCCTCTATTTTTTTCATTCAATTGGAAATGCTTTACTGTGTCTTGGTTTCTTATAAGGTCACTAGCTTCCATTTGTTCAATCCTAATTCTTAGGCAGTTATTTTCATCAGACAGTTTTTTAATCTCCTTTTCCATTTGGCTTTTCAAACTGTTGACTTTTTTCTCATGATTCTCCTGCATTGCTCTCATTTCCCTTTCCATTCTTTCCTCCTTTTCTCTACGTCTTCTTTCTATTTCTCCTACTTTCTCTTCAAAGTCCCTTTTGAGAGCTTCCATGTCCTGAGACCAGTTCATATTTTTCTTGGAAGCTTTGGATGTTGGAGCTTTGACTCTGTTATTATCTTCTTCTTCTGAGGTTGTATTGTGGTCTACCTTACCTGCAAAGAAGTTTTTGATGATGGTCTTCTGCTTTCTCTGCCTGCTCATCCTGGCTTATTATTTCTTGGCTTTTAACTCCTTCTTTAAATGTGGTGCTGCTTCCAGGACACACTGTTCAAGCTACAGCATGGCCTGGGAGATAATTGGGCTTCTTCTCAGCCTGCCTGGTCTCGCTTTCACTTGATTTTAAACTCTCCACTTGGGGGGGGGGTGCTGCTTCTCAGCTCCACTCCCGTTCTCAGCTTCAGAGGGTACCAGGTGTTTTGGGTTGAGGGGGGTCAGGCTTTAATCTCACCTGGCCTGTTCTCAGGTCCAGAGATAACCTCAGGCCTATTTACTAAGAAACCAACCAGCAAAGCTTTCTGTGGTGTGGTTCTTAGTTTCTGATGAGACTGCTCCCCTGCTCCCCTCCCCCACCTGGGTCTCCCGCTGCTCAGGATTTCTTCCTGGTTGCCTGCTAGGGTGGGACAGTCGAATCCTTCCCCCCAATCCACTGGTACCCCTGCACTTACAACCCTGCCCCCCCCCCCAGGCCAGCTATTCAGTCTGACCGAGCGCTCGGTTCCAGAAGACACCGGTGCTGCAGCAGATTCAGAGGCACTTGGGGCAAATTCCTCTGTTGGGTGTCCAGTGTGTCGGCCGATTGTGGGGTTAGGCTTTATTCGTGGCCCAGCATGGCCCCCTGAAATTTATCTATAGCTAGAGAAAACTCTCAGTCAATATTTTTGTGTTTTTCTGCCCCAAGGGTTCTTTTATTGCTATTTTGGGGGTTATTGTATCAGGAGCCCTGTGAGCTTAATGTCTTTTCTCTGCCATCTTGGCTCTGCCCCCCCCCCCAGGTATGTTTATTAAAGGAAGAAATCACAGAACCACTTGTTTCCCCTAGCTTTTTTACTGTTTCCCTTACTCCCTACTTTTTGTTTGTTTGTTTGTTTTGTAAAACAATGAGGAAACATTATTATAGCTGAAGGTATTCCTTGATCCCCTTTAATCCCCATTGTACCTGTTAGGTTTTGGTATGAAGTCTTTAAAATGAGATTTCTGAACAGAGACCAACAATCAAGGATTTATTAGTAATTATTTACTAAATTCAAATCAGGTAGTGGGCAAGGTACAAAAAATGGACTTAATCTTAGCCTTAGGGGCTTCTGTTGATTATTTCTGCTTAGCTTATTGGGTAAGAGTATGCAGTAAACAGCTCTATGGCCTTATTTTGTTAGGGAGACTGACTAGTTGCTCTATTCCAGCAGATAGCAGAGAGTATGCCCCAAAGAGCCTAAATACCAGCAGATCGTAATAGAGCTCAGTGACATATATCAGCTTTCATGCCTTGTCTTTCCAAATATAAGAAACAAGGAGCATAGTTAAAAGGGATTCCTATTTGGGAATTTTAGTCAATAAATAACTGTGGTCCCAGTCTCCTAGTGAGTGTTAATAAATTTTCTATAGCAGCCACATGACTTCTTTGCAAGATGAATAGGAATGAGCAACTCCAAAAGTCAGAACCTATATAGATAGATAGATAGATAGATTTATATATATATATATATATATATTTATATATTTATATATTTATTTATATACAAATCCTCTCAATTCTCAATTTCTGAGGACCAAGAAGCAAAAATCATAGTATCTATCATGTTTTGAGGCTTGGGATTTGTGATGTGATGTGATGTCTAAGACTCCTTTGGCACAGTTGTTTTGTCTTCACCTGCAGTTGGGGAGTTGGTAGGAGATTAGTTGATGTGTCAAAGACTGGAGCATATAACCATTAAAATGAGCTTTTAGGCCAAGTCCAAGAGCCAAATAACATAGATTATATCCTGCAACAGGGCAAATGAGGAGGTCATAGTAAGTAAATGATCCAAGGTCATAGCCAGTGCTCAAATCCACAAGTGAGAGCTAGCAGAGCCAAAGTCTCAAATATAAGCCAGAATCCATAGCAAGGCTCTATGCCAAGCATAAGTAGGTTGAGATAAAAACAAGCTAGAAGAATATTGTTGGAAGAAAAATATACCCACTTTTGCTCCCTCCTTTTCGTGGATGGTACTATTGTCAGGACCCTTTATACTCCTTCATTCTAAGAGGTAGGTGCAGGATTCTTAAGGGTTTTACTGGAGGAATGAGAGAAAAAGAGTCATATTAAAACCTACTCACAAGCAATGTTATTGAGGGGAAAGAGAGACAAAGAGATTATGATTACAAGAGGAGGAACAAGTGACTGGGGCATTTTCATATGCTCACTTCCTCATAAGAGTGAATTGGGCTCGGATCTCATAGTTAAACCAGGAGTTCCAGTCAAGATACATCTTGGACATTTAACTGAATTTCATTTTCAAGGACAGCAAAAAAAGGATGACATTTTATTTCTCCCTCATAAGAATGATTTGAGCCAATTATCAAATAATTAGGACAATTAGAAGAAAACCAGTCACTAGATATAAACACACACACATATGTGCATGTGTGTATACATATATATATATATATATATATATATATATATGTTTATCAAATATAACTGCTGAGTACTAGTATGTACTAATGGATGGAGAACCAGTCTCAGAACAATGAAGACTTTGGTTCAGAGCCTGCTTCTGCCACATATTGGCTGTTTGATCCTAGGTGAATAACTACTGAACCATTCAGTACTCTGGGTGACTTTCTAACACTATCAATTTCAGAGAAGTTGGTAACCTACAGTGGTAAGCAATTATCTTCTGGGACTAGTAGTGAAATAACATGTCTAGCCTCTTATGCTTACATATAATTGTTAATCTTATTTTTTCTTCATCCAGCGTTTCTATGTGAGAGACCTAAAACCATCACCTATAACAGTGTGGGTCCAGATATTGCACCCTATAATTTTTTCATTAGAGGATACCTTGTACATAAATATGAATATTTTCTGTAAAAAAACATCCACAAGTGGGAATAGGAAATAAGATATATACTACTCCGAGTGAAGTTTATTCATACCACCATTATGGCATGAAAGGGACAAGATTTGGCTCTCATTTGAAATTACTAGGTTGTAAAAGTCATCTACCAAGCAAATAAAAAATGTTGCTGATGTCAAAGAAATCACTTGCAGGGAAACACAGTGATACCTATGTTTATTTTTAATGTCATTTTTAAAAAGTCTCTAAGTTGGCTAGCTACATTATTCATGGAAACTCATGTAATGCCTCCATAAATCAGAGACTCAGGGAAAATAAGAATGAAAATGATCTATTGCATTAATTGGTACAATAGTTTGGACTTTTTCCATGCAATTTACTTTTAGGAATTTTGTGCTGTAGTTTAATTATCTCAAGTGTTTATTCTAGCACTTTTCTCCTTAGCTATTTTTTTCACCTTCATCACTGGCCACCTGCCCACATTTATTTCTCTCAGTCAAATGTAAGGTCATAGCAGGCTTAGGTAAGGTAGTGAAGTTATCATCTCTGATATCAATAAAGTTGAGTTGGCAGGGGTCAGAGATGATGATGTCTATGAACAAGTGATATCATAGGCAGAAACTGGGGGATAGGATCTCAGAATTATAGATTTAGAGGTGGAAGGGACCTTAGAGGTCATCTCTTATATCTCTTATCTTAAAGATGGAGATACTGGTCTCTGAAAGGTTAAAGTGATTTATCCAGGGTCATAGAACTATTAAGTACCTATATCTTACTCATTCCAAATTCAACACTATATCCAATAAGCAATGAAGATATGAATAACAATGAATATATTTCACAGGGAGATGTGTGTGTGTGTGTGTGTGTGTGTGTGTGTGTGTGTGTGTGAGAGAGAGAGAGAGAGAGAGCGAGAGAAAGAGAGAGAGAGAGAGAGAGTACTAGATTTGGCTGGCCACACATGTTGTAAAGTAGAAAAGTGAATGGTATATTTTATATACCCAGAGGAATTTTTCACTTTCCTTTACAATGTTTTTCAGTTACAGTGGTCTAAAATGAGTGTTAATTGTATATTCAGAAGTATATCAGATGGAAAGGACATGGCTAGACAATTTATATATATATATATATATATATATATATATATATATGAGTTTTAATCAACAGTAAGCTCTATATAAGTAGAGTATAACAAGGCAGTCACAACATTGATTCAATCTTTTGTTTGTTTGTTTGTTTTTGTTTTTTGTGGGGCAATGGAGGTTAAATGACTTGCCCAGGGTCACACAGCCAGCAAGTGTCAAGTGTCTGAGGCCAGATTTGAACTCAGGAACTCCTGAATCCAGGGCCGGTGCTTTATCCACTGCGCCACCTAGCTGCCCCCAACACCGATTCAATCTTAACCTGTGTCTCCTCTGTAGAATAAGGAAGGTTCTAAATTTGCAGTTGGAATGTTCAGTTATGGGATGCACATTTTATATAGGATACAGCCAAACAGGAATATGCCTAAAGGGATGATGACTAGGACTTTGAGAAGACTAGACATATGACATTCAGATAAATTAACTACTGATATTTAGGCTGAAGAAGGAAATATTTAGGAGGCATAGGACGGTTAAAATTCTGGTACTTTTTTATTACACTTTTTTTTTCAATCAACATTCGTTTTCTCTTAGATTCACTTCCTAATTTAAAATTAATAAAATAAAACAAAGAAACAAAAATAACTTCTAACAAATATGGATAGTAAATCACAATAAATTCTCACATTCTCCATGTCCAAAAATGTATGTCTCATTTGGCACCTTGGGTTCATCAACTCTGTCAAGGGAGCAGAAACATCTGCCTCCTGGAATCATGGTTGGTCATTGCATGGATCAGAGATATGAAAGGGAATAAGGAGTTCAGGAAATAAAACCCATGAGCAATGACTAGAAGGGTTGGAGAGCTGGATTTTTTTGGGAAAAATCTCCTGTCATTAGATTTACTTAAAAGCATAATGGTCTGCCTTTGAGAAAGAGTAGGGATCCCCTTATAAGTGACCATCATGCACAGGATAAATAACCATTTGTCAGGGATATTATAGATGAAATTCCTGTATAAGAACAATTTGTTATTGCCTCTTCGTAATCATTCCATTCAATGCTGGGAGTGTTGTTTTTTTTAAATTTTGAAATAGTTACTGAACACCTTGGATATTCACCTTTATAAGTGTTCTATACATAAACAAAATAAACTGTACACAGCAAATGTTTATTATGCTAATGACGTAAAACAATTCTTCGTATTTTGGAATATAAAAAAAACATGTTAACTTTTTATAAATGTGCCATTAAAGTCAATAAAGCCAGCTTTTTTTTTAAACAATTTGTATTAGATTCTCTTAGATTCCAATTCTGAGACTCTGTAGTTACAAACACTGTGACATCCTCTGAGATCCTCATTAGCCTTACCCATAAACTGAACTTGATAACATTTGTCCTAGTTCATTATATTGTTGTGGGGAAAGGGCTTTGGAAACAAAATTATTATTATCATAATTACTGTTAATTTTATCATGTATCTGTTATGTATATACAATTAGGTTTGGTTCACAGAAATTCTAAGTAAAAGGATAGTTTCAGAGCTTTTTGATCAAGTCAGTTTTGATGAAGAACAGGCACAATAAATTCTCTTTCCTTTGAATTCCAACTTGTAGTAAAAACTCATTTGTTTGCAATGTATAAAGAACCATCTCCTATAACAGTGGTTTATACTTGCATCAGTGAAATGGGTAGTCACCACTTAGGCTCTCCAGAATTATTTAAATGGCTAATTTAATTCTCTTGGAATGTTGAGTCATTTACTAATTATTGGCTTTTACTTTAGCTCTCCTTTTGGCATAGACTTCCAGCAGAAGTATTGACATATTATTTTTTTAAAATATGGTAATATGTATTTTTTTTATATGGCAGTTTCTTGTCCCTGCAAAAAATCTGTCATGATTTTGTAGCCTGTTGGTGAAGTATTTCTAATCGGCTGATTTATTTCCCTCCAAACAGTTCCAAGATCATCAGTATTTTGAACACTTTTTTGCTGAGCAAGTGGTTTCTCAAGATCCTGAATTTCATTAACTCTGAAAGCTTCTCCCATTTTGCAGGAGTGCCAATAAAGTCTAGACTTCTCTAAGCATGTTGGTCTGCAATCAGAATTACCTTTCGACTATACTTCAACAAAAACCTATCCTTCAAACTATTCTGGAAGATACTTGGCAATGGCTGGCAGCACAGAAAATTCCTTGTCAAAAACATATTTAGTTCAAGTACTACTCCATTGTTAAGAGAATTATAAAATAGCACAGCTAGAAAAGTATCCCTTTTATGTTGAGTTTCAGATGGATACTTGCAATTTAAATGAATATATCAATAAAAACATGTACTAAAAGCAAATGACTTATCTAAACAAAATAAAAAGGGTCATTTTTAAGTCCAACAGATCTGATGTCAAAAACAAAACAAAACAAAACAAAACAAAACAAAACAAAACAAAACAGGAGAGTTAGTACAGATGATCTACTTCTGCTGAAAGCCCCCTGAAGATTAATTTCATCCATCTTTTAAGTTATATTAGGTTGAGGGATAGATCAGCAACGAATTATTCAAAAGCCTTGATTCCTTATAAAGTATAGAACTGTGTCATCCTAGGGATTATGTAGTGAAACCTTCTGATTTTATAAATGCAGAAGCTAGTCCTAGAGAGAGGAAGGAAATGGCCTAAGGTCACACAAGTATTAAGTAGCAGAGCTAGGATTCTATCTCATATTTTCTGATAATAATTTCAGTGATCTTTCCAATTTACCACAATGTTTGTTCAATTGTTTTAGATCTTAAGGCAGCATGAAAATGACTTCACAACATTTACAATGAAGTATTTTTGACCATGGTTGATCATTTAATATCATGTGGTGGCTAGGCTTTTTGATTATTGAGTCTTAAAGTACATTATGCAAAGCAAAACTTCTTGAATCAGGGAGATGATGGTCTTTGTGTTATCTGCCCTGGTCAGTCATATCTGTAGCATTACATTTAGTTCTGGGCATCATACTTCTGGAAAAACAACAACAACAACAACAACACAACAATCAAACATTGATGAGAAAAAGAGTTTCTGGAGGTGGGCAACTGGGATGTTGAAGGGCCAGATGTTTCTGCCCTATGAGATGTATTGGAAGGAGCTGGATGTATTTAGCCAGAAGAAAAGAAAACTTTTGGGGAAAGGGAATAGGGTTTTCAAGAACTTGGGCCACAGTCTCACAGCAAGGAGAGTGGCATTGTTCTGCTTGGCCCCAAAGGACAAAGCTCTGAAAAGTGCTCACCAGTTACAGAATAACAACGTTAGGCTTGATGTGGAGGAGAAAATTACTAACAATCTGAGTTACCTCAAAGTGGAATGGGGCATTAAGAAATTATTCAAGCAAAGGCTAAGTGACCAATTATTAGATATAATGTAAATGGGATTCTTGGTCATAAATAGTTTAGAACAGAGGGTATATGAGGTCTGTAATGTGTTGCAATTATATAGGCAAGAGGTGTCAGCTGAGGGAATAGAGATAAGGGAAGAGATGGGAGAAATATTGTGGAAATAGAAAGAATATTTTCCAATTCATTGATTACGTATGAGGGGTAAAACAGAGTGAAGATACTGCCAAAGTTATGATCCTGGAAGATAAAGAGAATGGAAATGACTTTAACAGAAATAGGAAGTATGGTAAAGGGGTGCATTTTGAGGTATGAGGGGGCAAGATAATGCACTATGTTCTGGAAATGTAGAATTTGAAATATCTCTGGAACATTTAATTTGTAATTTCCAATAAGGAGTCAGTGATATGAGATTGAAACTCAAAGGAAATACCTGGTTGGTTATATACATCTGCATAAGATGGAGTTGATGAGGTTACCAACATAGAGGGCATACAGAGAGAAAAGAAGAGGGTCCAGGTTAGAGCCTTGGTGAAAACCACAGTTAGTGGGTGTAATATAGAAGAGGAGTCAGCATAAGAGAGTGAAAAATGAATAAACTGGCAGAAGATGAACCATGAGAGAACAGTGCCACAAAAAGTCAGAATTGAAAAAATATATATATACAGAGAGGGTAGACAGTAGGGTCAAATGTAGGAGGTGGCTAAAGAAAACAACTGAGAAAAGACTACATATTTATGAACTAAGTGATCATTGGTAACTTTGTAAAGTGTACTTTCAGTTGAGTGATGAGCTCAGGAACTAGACTGTAAAATTTGGGAATTGAGTGAAAAGAGAAGTGGAGACAATGCATATAGCTTTTTATAAGATTGTAGCTGAGAGAGGAAAGATAGTTTAATAGTATCAAGAGATAGGGAGAATTGTGTTGGTTTAAAGGCTACAGGGAAAGAAAATGTAAATGAAGAAAGATTGCAGATTAGACTGAAAAGGCCTGATTGTATTGCAAATCTGCTGGACTAGAATGAAGGTGATGCAAGGAAGGACCCATAAAGAGGGGTTAACCTTTACAAAGAGAAGGGCCATGTCTTTGACAGAAACCCAGTTAAATAAGTAAAGAGTTTGTAGAGGTTATATAAGATATTTGTAGGAGAAGACAAGGGAAGGAAATTATGGTTAATGGTTTCATTTTTCTCAGTAGGTATGTGTTGATGTCATCATATGAGAGAGAGTGATCAAAGGAGGTGTGGGAGACTGAGGCAAGAAGGACATGTTGCAATATTTTTTGTAAGCAGTGAGACGAAAAACAATTGGCGGGGAATAAAATGTTTGTTTTGGGGATGCTGAAGTTGGATAACATGAGTTTACAATTTATGCAGTCAGCAAATGTGATTTTCCAGGATTCCTTAAGCAACATATAAGGAAGCACAAGCAAAGTGTGATTGGTCATAAGATCCAGGGTGTGGCCTTCCCTATGTATAGGTCAGGTGAAGTAGAGGAGTCCAGGTATATATAGTTCACAGGTTTTAAGGAAAAATTAGGTTGGAAAATTTGAGTGAGCATCAATATTGTTTGTTGAAATTTCACTGTAGGAGGGAGAAGTTGGAGAGGAGAGGAAAATGATGAACAAGTTCCTAAATTCCTGAAATAGCAGGAAGAAAGACCTAGGGGGCTGGTACATAATAGCCATCCTGATCTAGCTTAGGTGAAAAATTTATTTGAATGAAATCTGAAGGAGAAAAGGTTACTCAGTGGTCAAAATAAAGGTAAAACCTAGATGTGGCAGTGAGGATCAAGGAGTTTGTGATTCCCCTTAAGGACCAGTGTCTTGCAGATATCAGGGGAAGGAACAGATGGAGAAGAATGCAGTGTTATATGGGAAATTCCAGGTCATAGTGAGGACTAGAAAATGGAATGAGTATGAGAGAAAGAATGAACGGAAATTTATTCACTACAGAATAAGAATTCTGGAAGGCATAGTGAAAAAAGTTGGAAAGGGTTCAAGTTGAACATTGGAAAATTTGGGTGGAGTAGGATGGGGATGAGAGAATGGAAAGTTGGAGTTGAACATATTTTCCTAGTTAGTGATATTGAGCAATACAGGGATAGGGAAAGTAACAGAAAGTGAGAGTTTGTTAGCCATAGGAGTAGTAGCTGGTAGAAGTAAAGTCCTGAGAGGGATGTAAGGCCTCCATCACTCTGCCTGCTCTTCTGATATGGCTGGATAAAGGGAAAGAGATACTGCTACAGTTGTGCAGGACCTAGTTTTGAGTCACCCCTAGCTGGTTCCTATTCTGTTATAGCTGATGTTGCAGTCTAGTCCTCTGGCTGTCAAAGGGCACTGGCTAAACAGTTTGGCCTACTTTTAATAGATTCTGTTAGTCATGATTAATCATTGCTTTTGTTAATGGTTTCTCTGGTAGTTTCAAGTAATGGAGCTTTTTGAGACAATGAACCTGGAGTACCTTGGTGGAAAAAGTCTGCACAAAACGAAATGGCTCCCTTATATTGTATTGCAGTAAGTAGCTATATATTAGTTTGAATTTATAAGCTATATATTAATTCAAATTTGAATTTAATGTTTATAAACTTCCTTTCTATTTAATTGGATTTCCTTTCCAGTTGCCACATTTCATTATTCAGGACTCAGACAAGTTAAGACTTGTTGATATCATTCTTAAATATATGATTTTTCCTATGTTTTTATCCTATATCTTTCTCGGTTTTTGCCACAGGCATGAGAGAAATTATTATTATATTAATAAACAATTATTAAATTGGAATCCAGGCTTTTCTCCTTCTATTTTCTTTCAAGGCTCAGCTTTTATAAAAGGTCCATTCTACCTCTGAAGAACATGGCTGGTTGATGAGATTACTCCTAGCCTTGAAGGAATATACTCTTCAATCTTGGGTTGGACCTCACCCCACTAGGAGACCTAACTTCTGTTTATACTCTAAATAGAATCCAGTATGGGTTAATCCTTACTCTGGGGAAAGGACCCCTCCATTGTAGTTAGGTTTACCTTGATCATGAAGGAGAAAACCAGGCAGAGAAGACTAGACCTTCATTGATCTGCCTATCCAGATTGCTGGAGGCTGCTGAGTCTGCTGATAAAGCTACATTCTCATTAATATTGCTGAGAACTTCTAGCCCACCTCCTCATTAGATGTCCACTAATCATGGTTGATTTTCACTTGTCATGGGCACTCCCTTTTAGAGAGGTATTTAAGGCTCTCAGGATCTCCATTGGGCATCTTTGGTTACTGAGAGAAACCACTAATCATCAATGTATTACTTGCTGGCTTAGTCTAATTGATAAGTTGATTATTACCCAGAAACTCTGTCTCTCAGGGTTTTATTTGTCACAGAAGTATATCTATATCCAAGCCTATATCTATATCTATCTATCTTTCTATCTATCTATCTATCTATCTATCTATCTATCTATCTATCTATCTATCTATCTACCTACCTACCTATCCATCCATCCATCCATCCATCCATCCATCCATCCATCCATCCATCCATCCATCCATCCATCCATGCATCTCACCACATATATGTTCCTCCTCATGGAATGGTTTGCTAACATCCTAGTTATATCAAAAGAAAGTGAAGAAAAAAAAACCTTCACACACTGAACTTGTATATGGTAGGAAATCAGATTAGAACACAAATGGAATCATGAATGGGTTATGATTTGCATTGTTATAGGTATATACAGATTATTATGATTATCTGAACATATGAGCATGCTCTATTATGAATATTAACCTCTTCAGGTCATAGATTATGGCTATCTCCTTTGTAAGGTCATAACTTCTAGTCACAGGATGCTCAAAACATGGCATTAATTAATTGGCATGGCTATTTGACAAAGTTTTATTTTTGGTTCTCCCTATTAAGTTCAGTTGGGTATAACTGAAACATGAATATTTTAATATTCCACACAAACAAGGGGAAATATGATTATACTGGAATAGAATATTGGGTGATAACATTAATGTAGGGCTTCTATATGGTGCAGTAAATAGAGTGCCAGGCTTGGAGTCAGGAAGACTTATCTTCCTGAGTTCAAATCTGACCTCAGACATTTACTAGCTGTGAGATACTGGGCAAGTCACTTAACCCTGTTTGCCTTAGTTACCTCATTGGTAAAATGAGTAGAAGAAGGAAATGACAAACTACTCCAGTATTTTTGCCAAGAGAACTCCAAATGAGTTCCCAAAGACTCAGATGCAACTGAAATAATTGAACAACAAACTTTAATGTCTATATATATTATCACAAGATAGTTTAAATTCTAATCATGAATCATCTGTTTTGTCAGAGCAACATTGTCTAATGGTAAAACTGGTCTAATCTAAATCTGAGAGATGGATAGATATAAAACTTTTCTGAGTACTTTATTGGCCAGTTGCCAATTTCTAAATGGACCCCCATAATTACTATGTTGAGTGTCTTTTAACTAGTATATATTAAATGGAGTGCACTTAAACTTCTAAGACATCTAGCTAATTTACTAAGATTGAATTAAAAGACCAAGACAATATACATTGCAAGCCATAATAGTTCCAGTAACCAAGTTTCTTAAGGAGGCAGTATGGAGCAGTGGTTTAAATCCTACCCATGATGGTTATTATTTGTGTGACTTTGGACAAGTCATTGAACCTCCCTGGCTTTTAGTTCTGTCATCTGTAAAATAAAGGTGTTGGATTAGATGGTCTCTGAGTTCCTTTTAAACTCTAGATCTCAAATAAAACTTGATTATCTAAACAAGGTGCAATTAAAATTCACAGATTGTGAAAGAATCACGAGAAAGATGAGTAGATAGGAAATATTAAGCTACTATAGCAGCATTAATATAATTTTAAATAAGAATAAAAAACATCATATAGTAAATTATTTAATTAATACTATTTGATTAAACAAACATTTATTAAAGATCTACTACATCCAGGTCACTATACACAAAGATAAAAATGTAGCTGCCTCTACTCAAGGGATACAATATGAATAAAATACTCAAAAAGCACTCATTAAAAACTGATTATGTTCCAGATGCTATCTTAAGTATTGGGGAAAGACACAATAGTGACATAACTCACATCCTAATAATGAGCTCACATAATTGAGGTTAACAATACATATAAATAAATACAATTTGTTATATTTTAATAAATAGAAAAAAATGAATGTTAGTTATATCATTGTATTTTATTTATTTTGTTAAAAATGTGTCAATTATGTTTTAATCTGGTTTGGGCTGCACGCAGGAGTATACCTAGGCTGCGTATTGATGCCTCTTGTGTAGATAATTGTCATATCTTTCCAAAAGCAATAATAGTATAGATCTGATTATTCTTTTGTTTTGTTTTGTTTTTAGTGAGGCAATTGGAGTTAAGTGACTTGCCCAGGGTCACACAGCTAGTAAATGTTAAGTGTCTGAGGCCAGATTTGAACTCAGGTACTCCTGACTCCAGGGCCGGTGCTCTATCCACTGCGCCATCTAGCTGCCCCTGATTATTCTTTTAAAGAGGTGAAAATGAGACATTATGGATGTGGTAGCAGAATCAGTAACAAGATGGCCAAAGTGGATGGATGTTCTGCCAGGGCATTCATTCATCCATCCATCCATCCGTTCATCTATCCATCCATTTGTAATTTAGAGATTTGTATTATGAGATTATTTGTGGTAATGACATGGGCCAGGAAAATGATGTTGAATACTGAACTTTATAGATTGCTTATAAAAATAACTTTGGGGTTATTTCTTTAATCCCGCTCTTCACATTACCTCTTGTATACTTATTTTTCAATACATTTTTCTTCACTCGCACTCAACCCAACTCACATATTTACCTCTATTAAGCAATGTGTCTTAATTTCTGTGTTAAGAAATGCTCATGTTAGCTTAGGAAACCTTATCCTTTTTTTCCCTTCTTCTTCCACTTTCCTTTGGTCTTTCAGATTGTTTTGATACTTCTTTTGAAACATGGAAATTTGAATGGAAATATAGTAGGCCTTCTACTACCCTATGAGATACATTTAATAATCAGAGAAACATATAGGAACAGGAGTTGTTAATGTGTTTATTTTACTCTTGGTCTTTGGGTTATTTTTATCTTTTTTTGCTTTTTCTTCTGAATTTGATCATCTAGGATCCCCTTCTACTCCTGGAATTCTCAAATGAGAGGAAATTAGGGCCTTTTACTTAGTTAAATGACAACTCTTGCTAGCTCATAAGTTGATTATTTTTTTTGTATTCTCACTTTGGGTCACTCTAGTAATATCCATGTCCTCAAATTTCCCATACAATATCAACTACCTCCCTTCTGCCACCACTCTTCTTAATAAAGCTTGGTCCTGATTAGTGTGGATAACGAATCCAGAGAATTGGTCACATTACTTAAATTCATACTACATATTGCCATTGGGCTGGAACTAATCTCAATACTTTACATAATTATAACTTTGAATAGTGCAAGTTTGAAAACATTCAACCACTTAATAGCATTCATTATCCATACTATTTGAGATTATTTAACTGTAAGCACTACTTTTTAGTCCTCTTCTGCTGCAAGATTATTCAAATATATCTAGCCTGTGATGATTAAAAATATGAAAGAAATAGTTTCTGGGTAATTTAATCATTTTATTAATAAGGTCAGCAGGTTATTAAGAAAATAATGGTCATTGGCTGTCTCTCTCAAACTAAAGACCCCATGGTGGTGGGATACAGAGTTTTTATACACTTCAAACAGTAGGTAGCAACTACCTGTGCCAAGATGGCCAAGTGAGAAAGTGACTCACTGGAGCTGTCCCAAATTTCTCTTCTGAATCATCCTAGGAGCAGGGAAGCAGCCTACTAGCATGGCAGCAAAGGTCTTTATTACCTGGGTGGAAGCAAAGTGAGGTCCCAATGCAGCAGCAGCAGCTACTGGGCTCACAGCAGGGGGCCTGAAGCAGGGCTCTGAGCCTGGGGCAAATCACCCATAAGGTTCCAAGTACCTGCAAACCAGCAGCTCCCAGGGCAGGTGAACACTCTCGGCAGCATAGCAGGGACCTTCATCAGGCACCCCACAGCTATTAGAGACCACCAGGGAGGCTCTGATCCCACTATTGACCAGTAGTGAATGCCTGCCCAAAACCAGTCAACAGCAAGTTCCCACCCCTGTGACCTCCCAGCAGAAAGACTATTTCCAGGGCAAACCAGCAGCAGGACCTCTATACTTGGGCAGATTGGAAACAAAATTACTCCTCCAGGGTCTGCTAACAGGGAAGGCCAGATAGCAGAGCAACTCAGCAGCAGGGCACCACCTATGGGGTAGAACAGCAGTAAAGTCACTCCTCTAGGGCCAGCAACAAGAAAACATTGTTAAATTTTGCAACAGGATACCATCCCTGGAGAAGTTCAGCCCACACCCAAAGGAGACCAAAATGGAAGACTAACCCCACAATACCAATCAGAAGGGAAGCTTACTCTACAGAGAAAGCAAGCAGCTAAGTCCTGAAGCCCAGTGAAAGCCACAAGCAAAAAACTTGACAATTGCCAGTAACTACAGTGAAAGGGAAAATCAAGGCATAAACATAGAGGAGGACAATAGTAATAAAATGGGGGCAGCTAGGTGGCACAGTTGATAAAACACCAGTCCTGGATTCAGGAGGACCTGAGTTCAAATCCAGCCTCAGACACTTGACACTTACTAGCTGTGTGACCCTGGGCAAGTCACTTAGCACACAATGCCCCTCAAAAAAGCAAACAAACAAATTGGCTATAGGTGAAGCTTTGAAGTGAAATGTAAATTGATCTCAGGCCCCAAAATAATTCATGTGAGAGCTTAAAAAGGAATTTAAAAAACAATTAGAAAAGCAGAAGAAAAATTGGGGAAAGAATTAAAAGTAATGCAAGAGAACCATGAAAAAGAAATACAAAAATTTACTGAGCAAAAGTAACTACCTAAAAACCAGATCTAGCCAAATGCAAAAGAAAGTACAAAAGATCACTGAAGAAAATAATCCTTTAAAAAGTAGAAATGAACAAATGGAAACTAACAACTCTATGAGACAACAAGATAAAATAAAACAAAATCAAAAAATCAAAAAAAAAAATAGGTGTAGCTAGATGGTGCAGTGGATAGAGCCCTGGCCCTGGAGTCAGAAGTACCTGAGTTCAAATCTGGCCTCAGACACTTAACACGTACTAGCTGTGGGACCCTGGGCAAGTCACTTAACCCCAATTGCCTCAATAAAAAAAAATACAATAAAATGTTAAATTTCTCATTGGAAAAACAACTGATCTAGAAAATTGATCCAGGAGAGATAATATAAGCATTATTCAACTACCTAAAACTATAATAAAAAGAAAAAAAAAGCCAAGATAATACATTTCAAGAATTTATGAAAAACAAAAACAAAATAAAAAACACCTGCCTTGCTATGTTAGAACAAGAGGGCAAAATAAAAATTGAAAGTATTCACTGATCACTGCCTGAAAGACATCCCAAAATGAAAACTTCCTGGAACATCATAACCAAGTTTCAAAGCTCACAGATCAAGGAAAAAATATTGTAAGCAGCCAAAAAAATCCTAATCAAATGCCTTGGAGTTACAGTCAGAATTACACAGGACTTGGCAGGTTCTCCATTGAAAAATTGCTGGGCTTGAAATATAAAATACTGGAAAGCAAAGGAGTTAGGTTTACAACCAAGAATCACCTACCCAGTAAAATTGAATATATTCTTTCAGGTAAAAAAATGGATATTTAACAAAACAGAAGACTTTCAAACATTTCTGATTAAAAGACCAGAGATGCATAAAAAACTTGACCTCCAAAAACAAGATTCAGGAGAAAAGTAAAAAGGTAAAAATGAAACAAGAAAGAAAAAGTGTAAGAAATTCAATAAGGTTAAACTGTTTATATTTCTTTATGACAAGATAATATTTGTAAATCTTAACAGCTTTATTACAAGAGCAATTAGGAGTATATGTATAGAGAAGAGGTGATCATAAGGTGATCTTTAAGAGATGATAAAATTAGTAAGTCTTAACAGCTTTATTATAAGTATAGTTAGTATATATAGACAGAGGGTATGGTTATAAGGTGACATTGATGGGACAACACCCCAAAAAACAAAATAAGAGGGTAAGAAAGAAATTGCATGGAAGGAAGGGGGAAAATATATGGGATGAATTACCCTCCCACACACATACACACACAAAGAGTCATGAAAGAACCTTAATAATGGAGGTGAAGATGGAGGGGATGGGTAAAGAGTAAAACTCATTCTCATCAAAGTTGGCTCAAAGAGGGACTAACAAATACACTCAGTTAGCTATAGAAATCTATCTTATCCTATAAGGAAGTTTAAAAAGGGAACAGGATAATATAGGGGGAAGGGGGTACTGATACAAGGGAAGTGATATTGCAGAAGGTGGTGATCATAAGTAAAACACTTGTGAGGAGGGAGAGGGTGGCGGGATAAATGGGTGAAAATAACATGGAGAGAAATAAAGTTATTCATCATAACTAAAAATGTGAGTGGGATTAATTTACCCATTAAATGGAAGGAGATATAATGTATCAAAATACCAAATCCTACAATATATTGCTTTAAAAAAACACATTTGAAGCAAAGAAATACAAACAGGGTATACGTAAGGGGCTGGAACAGAATCTATTATGATTCAGCTAAAGCAAAGAAAGCAGGGATAGCAATCATGATTTCAGACAAAGCAAAAGCAAAAATAGATCTAGTCAAGAGAGATAAAGAAGGAAACCATATCTTGCTAAAGGTACCATAGATGATGAAGTCATAACCATATTTAACATATATACATCAAATGGTATAGCATCTAAATTTTTGAAGGAGAAAGCATCATAGTGGGGGATCCTAACATTCCTCTCTCTGAACTGGAGAAATCTAGCAAAAACATAAGCAAGAAAGAAGGTAAGGAAATGAATAAAAGTCTGGAAAATATAGTTATTATAAATCTCTGGAGAAAACAGAAAGGGAACAGAAAGGAGTATACCTTCTCAGCAGTGCATAGGACCTACATAAAAATTGACCATGAATTAGGGCATAAAAAACTTAGAACTGTGAGATTTAAAATTGGATATTAGATCATAAATCTCCCCTACTTAACCTTTCCCTTAATTTATCTCCCAAACTAGTAAATGGAAGCAGGTTTTAATTTTCTAGATAGACCTTTTTATTTATATTTATGATAGTCACAAGGTGATGTTGGTTAGAAGGATAGAAAAGTAGAAACACAATACAAATCGTCTTAAGTCTAAGCTTAGTCTATATTCATTATAAAAACTCACCAATCCGAAAAAGACCACCTTTGGAGAGAGAGAGTCTGTGCCGCGCCGTCAGGAGTCCCGCCAAGCAGGCAAAAAGAAAGCTACTCCTACTCCCCCTAAGCTGTTTTTGGAAGCTTATTTATAGATCTGGAACAGAGGCGGTCCTTACACACTGCTTCAAGGTTATTGGTTGGCATCATCCAAATCCATTGTCTTTGAAGGTGTTCTCAAGTTGAGTTCACAGTCTAGTTTCTGAGAATTACACCTTCTTAAGGGATAACCAGGTATGATCACAATCCAATTAACTTGATACAATCCAATTAACTTGAAGTAGGCTTAATCAGCAGTCAATCACTCTCACTTGATTTAATCAGTATTGATTAATCTCCAGGTGGGTCTTTGAGTATCTGCTAAATCCCATTATTTTATCACATTCCCCCCTTTGTTTCTTCTAGGAACAGGTGTTCCTTGATGAAACAGTAAAAAATAATTAAGTCTTTGGAAGTCTTTTCTCAGTTCTCTTGTCTTCTTGGAGTGGTAAGATGTCATCAGGAGGAAGCTGGATTCTGGTCTGGAAAGCTGGATTCTTCTTCTTTAACTGAATTGCTGGATTTTTTACTAAACCTTAGCATAGCGTTGTCAATGATCAAATTTAGTACATTCCATTACATTCCCTCCTTTATATAATAGAGAGTTGAGGTAGTTATGCAATCTATAACACTTCTTACCACCATGTGTCTGGATCAAAGCCAAATTTAGTAACGTGTTTATGTCACCTGAAAATGTTATGGAAAGGTTATCATACCACATCTTATGGTTTCGAGACATCCAGTAGGCCATAGGTGGATGGATTCTGACTATGCCATCAGACTTAGTGAAAGAAAAAGAAAACTTTTAGAAGGGTGAGAGGAAGAAACTGGACTGTGTCCAGCAATTGTGGTCTATATAGTTGCCATCATAAGCAAACCATAGACTTACATGTACCTGTCTCTCCTCCTGTTGTACATATATTCTCTACAGGGCCTATATCAAACTCATTGTAAGAGCAGTTAGTCTCTGAGATGATAAGTTTCCATAATTCAGAAATCTCATATTATTTTCACCAAAGACAGTATGATGGTAAAAATGCATGTTATGCTGCATAACTGATGATGTACTTGTTATATATACAATAATTCCAAACCATACCCACAATGTACATAGTCACAATGACATGTAAATGATATATGAATGTAAATGACTGATAATATTAGACATTATTACATAATCTTTTAGCAAGTAAACACATTATCTTATACATGAATTCTCTATCTAGTATGACAGTAACAGATACTTAAAGTGATAAACAATTTCATCAAAAAGAAATGAGTCAATATTCAATATGTCCATTGATAAATCAAGCAATAGGTTTTAAACATAATACCATAAACAGACTCATTAAACTCATGGTTCAAAAAAAAACCAAACAAACAAAAAAGCAGTTTACCTGCAGAAGGAAAAGCTTGTTAAGGTTAAAGTATTTAAGCAGTCAGAATTTGGGGTATGCCACATTGTTTCAACTGGTTCTCCAATTCTGTGCATGTCAAAGTGGCAGGGGTTTCTGAATTGTCGTTAATTTTTCTAATGCTATCATAATGTTCTTTATGGTAGAAAATGTGGAGTTCTGTAGCATCAGTTTTGTCTGTGCCACTGATTTTCAATAAAGGCTGATTTAATTGATGAACCACAACATTCAGCTGATGCTGCTTTGAGTATCTGCTAAATCCCATTATTTTATCACAGAACCAAATGTAGAAAAGCAGAAAATAGTAAACACATACTTTTCAGATTATAATACAATAAAAAATTACATTGAATAGTTAACAATTGGAGGCAGCAAGGTGGTGCAGTGGATAAAGCACCGGATCTGGATTCAGGAGGACCTGAGTTCAAACTTGGCCTCAGACACTTGACACTTACTAGCTGTGTGACCCTGGGCAAGTCACTTAACCCCCTCTGCCACACAAATAATAATAACAACAACAATAATGATGATGGTGATGCTGAACAATTAAAAGAGAGATTAAAAATTAATTGGAAATTAAATAATCTGAGCCTAAAAAGCAAGTGGGTCAAATAACAAATCATAGAAACAATTGATGATTTCATTAAAGAAAATGCCAATGATGAGACAACATATAAAAATTTGTGGAATGAATCCAAAGTGGTACTTAGAGGAAAATTTATATCCCTAACTGCTTATGTCAAAAAATTTGAGAAAAAGCAGATTAATGAATTGGACATGCAATTAAAAAACAAAACAAACAAACAAAAATAAACAACACCCTAGAAAATGAACAAGTTAAAAATCCCCAACTAAACACCAAATGGGAAATCCTGAAAATCAAAGGAGAGATTAATAACATTGAAAGTAAGAAAACTTTTGAATTAATAAATAAAACTACAAACTAGTTTTATGAAAAAACAAAAAAAATTAATAAACCATTCGTTAATTTGATCAAAAAAAAAAGGAAAGAAAACCAAATTACTAGAAATGAAAGGGATGAACTCACCCCCATGAAGAGGAAATTAAGATAATAGTTGGGAACTATTTTGCCCAATTTTATGCTGATAAATTTCACAATCTAAATGAAATGGAAGAATAACTACAAACATAAAAATTACCCAGAAGAACAAAAGAAGAAATAAAATATTTAAATGACCCAATTTTAGAAAAAGGAATTGAACAAGACATCAATGAACTTCCTAAGAAATAATCCCCAGGACCAGATGGATTCACAAGTGAATTTTCCCAAACATTTACAGAACAATCCCAATCCTATATAAATTATTTTAAAAAGTAAGTAAAGGGGGCAACTAGGTGGCCCAGTGGAAAAACACCGCCCCTGGAATCAGGAGAACCTGAGTTCAAATCCAGCCTCAGACACTAGACACTTACTAGCTATGTGACCCTGGGACAGTCACTTAATCCTCATTGCCCTGCAAAATAAATAAATAGATAGATAGATAGATAGATAGATAGATAGATAGATAGATAGATAGATAGATAAGTGAAAGAGTAGTCCTACCAAATTCCTTTTATGAGACAAAATAGTGCTGATGCACAAACTAGGAAGAAGCAAAACAGAGAAATAAAATTATAGACCAATCTTGCTAATGAATATTGATGCAAAAATTTTTAATAAAATATTAGCACAAAGATTTTAGCAATACATCACAAGGATCATACACTATGACCAGGTGGGATTTATACCAAGAATGCAGGGCTGGTTCAATATTAGGAAAACTATCAGCATAATTGACCATATCAATAACAAAAGCAACACAAATAATATGATTATTTCAATAGATGCAGATAAGGACCTTTGACAAAATACATAAACTGTTCCTATTAAAAACTCTAGAGAGCATAAGAAGAAAAGGAGCTTACCTTAAAATAAGTACAATTTATCTAAAACCATTAGCAAGAATTATCTGTAATGGGGATAAGCTAAAAACTTTCCCACTATAATCAGGGGTGAAGCAAATGTAGGGGCCAAATTTAATATGGGGAGAGTTAATTGGGTGGCTCACCATAATACTGGGATTCAGAAAATAATGAAGGACCTCTAGGTCCAAAGTTTCCTCCCCTTCAAACTGCCTTTTATTACTTATTTATCCCAGGCCAATAAGAAAGGGGCTTAACAGCCTCTTTTCCACAGACAAATAAGGTTTTATTTAATGGGAATAAAATACACAGCAAAGATGAAATTATTAAAGTCAAGGACAAGGGAATAGGGAAAAAGGAAAATGAATAATTTCCCTGGCTTTTGCAAGGGCTGTCCCAAACCCAAACTCACTTTCAGTGTAGCTAATTCAAAGGGCTGGATTTAACTCACCACCAGGGGTCTGCAATTTCTATGGGGGTCAGCAGCTAGTCTCTAGTTTTTTTTTTGTTTTTGTTTGTTTGTTTTTTTTTAGTGAGGCAATTGGGGTTAAGTGACTTGCCCAGGGTCACACAGCTAGTAAGTGTTAAGTGTCTGAGGCCCGGATTTGAACTCAGGTACTCCTGAATCCAGGGCTAGTGCTTTATCCACTGCGCCACCTAGCTGCCCCTAGTCTCTAGTTTGCTCCAAGGCCAGAGAGAAAGAGAAAGTCTGTGTGTGTGTCCTACTTCCTGTTGGGGGTCCCCTTTTTTACCTTTTTCTCCCTCCCCAAAGGGGAGGTCCTTCAAGTAGTATGGCTGAGATTGGTTCTCTATTGATGATGCAGTACACAGCCTTTGAGGACACTCCTTCTCAGGGTTGGCCAACTTTAAACTAGGGGGCTAAAAATCTAATCATCTTAAGGGGGTACTTAGTAGTTTCTCATTCACACCCAATTCAAACACTATTAAGTCAATCAAGTCTGACCCCTGGGCGTCTGCCAAATTCCATTGTTTTACCACACAAGGATACCCATTATCAAGTCTAATATTTAATACTGTACTAGAAATTTTAGCTATAGCAATAAGAGAAGAAGAAATTAATGGAATTAGAATAGGTAATGATGAAACAAAACTCACTCTTTGCAGATGATATGGTGTTATACTAAGAAAATCCTAGAGAATCAACTGAAAAGATACTTGAAATTATTAACAACTTTAGCAAAGTTGCAGGATACAAATAACCCCACATAAATCACCAATATTTCTATATATTGCCAACAAAGTCGAGCAACAATAGATAGAAAGAAAAATTCCATTTAAAATCACTTTGGCCAATACAAAATACTTGGGAGTCAACCTGCGAAGACAAATATAGCAACTCTATAACCAGAACTACAAACCACTTTTCACAGAAATAAAGTCAGATCTAAACAATTGGAAAAATATTAATTGTTCAAGGGTAGGCAGAGCTGACATAATAAAAATTACAATCCTACCTAATTTGTTTATTTAGTGCTATAGCAATCAAACTATCAAAAATATTTTATAGATCTAGAAAAAATAATAACAAAGATCATTTGGAAAAACAAAAATTCAAGAATATAACAGAAAACAATGAGAAAAATACAAAAGAATCTGGTCTAGCAATATCAGAACCTAGCTTCTCATATGAGAACTCACTGTCTGACAAAAATTTCTGGGAAATATGGAAAACACTATGGCAGAAACTAGGCATAGACCAACATCTTACACCATGTACCAAGATAAGGTCAAAATGATTTAGACATAAAGGGTGATACCATCAGCAAATTTGGAGAGCAAAGAATAGTTTAATTGTCAGATCAATGGGGAAGGGAAGAATTAACACAAAGCAAGAGGTAGAAAGTATTATGAGATATGAAATGGATAATTTTAAGTATATTAAATTTGAAAAGTTTTGTATAAGCAAAACCAATAAAATCAAGAGTAAAGGAAAGAAGAAAGTTGGGAAAGTTTTGTTTTTTTATTAAACAGTAAGCATCTCTTATAAAGGCCTCATTTCTCAAATATATAGAGAACTGAGTAAAATTTATAAGAATATAATTTATTCCCCAAATGATAAAAGGTAAAAGAGTATGACTAGGACATTTTTAGATGAAGTAATTAATGCTACCTATAGTCATATAAAATGTTCTAAATTACTACTGATTAGAGAAATTAACATTAAAACAACTCTGAGGTACCATCTCACACCTATCAGATTGGCTAAAATGACAGAAAAGGAAAATGGCAAATGTTGGAGAGTATATCAGAAAATTGGGACACTAATACATCATTGATAGGGTTGTGAACTAATCCAACAATTCAGGAGAGCAATTTGGAACTATGTTCAAAAGACAATCCAACTTTGCATACCCTTTCATCCAGTAGTAAAAAGGACTTGCATGCAAAATAACAATCAAATAAATAAATAAATGAATGAATGTATACAAACACACACACATATATATGTATGCATGCAGCTCTTTTTGTGGTGGCAAAGAATTGGAAGTTGAGGGACTGCCCATCAACTGGGGACTTTCTAAACAAGTTGTAGTATGTGAATATAATAGAATAGTATTGTGATAGAAAAAATGACAATGACTTACATGAACTGATGCAGTGAAGTGAGAAGCACCAGGAGAACTTTGTACATAGTAATACCAACATTGTGTCAAGTATGGTTGACATAGTTGTTCTCAGCGATACAGTGATCCGAGGCAATTCCAAAGGACTCATGATACAAAATTCTATCTATATACAAAGAAAAAGCCTGGAGTCTGAATGTACATCAAAGCATACTATTTAATTTTTTTGTATTTTTCTTTTTGTTCTTTCTTCTTTTATAACATGACTAATATAGCAATGTTTCATGTGATTGCACAGATATAACCTATATTAAATTGCTTACCATCTTAGAGAGAAAGGGAGGAGAGGGTGAGAGGGAGAAAATTTGCAACTCAAAATTTTATTAAAAATGAATGTCAAAAAAAATGAATGTCAAAAATTGTTTTTATAATTGGAAAAAATGAAATACTATTAAGTTTAAAATGAATCTAAAAAAGAAAGAAAGAAATGAAATGACTACTGCTCTCAGGGAACTTACACGAAAGGCACAAGGCCAAAATAGTGGGGATATAAAGACAAAAAGGAAACAGGTTATACCATTGATTAGCTTGAATTTAACTGAGTGATGAGGGATGCAGTTGAGGAGACATAAATAAGTGTAGTACACGTTAAAATAAGGAGAAAGGACTAAGAAAAGAGGGGATCAGAAAGGATTTCATAAAGAATATGACTACTGAGTGGAGCCCTAAAGGAAGACAAAATTCTAAGAAATAACAATAAGGATAGGAATGTATTCCAGACAAAGAAAATGGCTCTACAATAGTAAGGAGGAAGAATATAGAGGGAGGAATAGTAGTATTTTAATATGGCTGCAAAAGAGTTTCTTCCGTTAAATTTTTAATTAAAGCTGTTAATCTATTAAAATGTTAGGAAAAAGCACTCTGTTAGAATTTTAAGGTTTCATATCACTTCATCCTGAAACAGTTTACTCTCTAATTGAGGAAATTAGAGTTAAAAACAAATATATATTGCTAATAACTAAGACAACAGATGTAACTTCCCCTCTTTATCATACTAACATTCATTAAGTCAACATCTGAATGATATTACTCAAAATATTATCACATTGAAAATGAGGCTATGCAATGAAATACAGAGAGAATTGGGTTTCAGATGATGCATCTAATGTGCCACTTTATAGTATCAGACATGGAGATAATGAGAGGACCATTGGAAAGCAATAGTCTTAAATGGTATGGACATAAATAATTCTTTTATGTTTATCAATAAAAACACTGTTAAATGGAAGGATGTTAAATGTTTCAAACTTAACCAAATAGAAAAATAAAGGTCTGTGTCTTTCTTTCATATTTTCTGTTTCTCTGTATTACTTTCAAATACATGTATACATACACATACATACACACATAGTAGAAGCTAGAGTTGTGATAAGAATTTATTTTGTACCTACTTAGTCCCAGTCAAAAGGGATAATAGGGCACAGAAGACTGGCTTTGCAGTTCAGAAGATCTGAATTCATGTCCTGCCTCTCATATACACTAGATATGTAATCTTGGATAATTGATTAACTTTTCAGTTATATATCAGTTCATTCAGCTCCCTAAGGCTTTAAATTATTTTGAATTGGAGACTTGCATTGATGGAATTATAGGTATGAACCATATACCTATACCTCCCCTCATAAATAGAGGGGCAGTGGCACTGTGCTAGATCAAGGGAAAACAAAGACAAAATACAAAACAGTCCCTGTCCTCAAGGGACTTACTTCAGGGAACACAATATATATATATATATGAAAATAAAAACAAGAAATTGCGTGAAAGACTCAGATGACATATGCTTGTAATGAAGAATCTCAGAGGAATATATGGATTGTAGGTATGGCATGAATTTCAGAGGACAATGGAGGTGCACTGCGGAAAGCCATGGGACTGGGAGTAAGAAGATGTGACTTGGTGTCTTTGTGGTAGAAAACAACACTGGATTTGGAATAAGGCTTGAATTCAAATCCTGAACCTGCCACCTGTTGAGAAAGTCACTTTGTCTAGATTTCAGTTTCTATGATTTAATAATCAGTATTCTTTTCAAAGAAATATACCACCAACAGAACAAAGCTGAAAGTAGGGCACTACCCCATGAATGAAGAGAATCAAGAGGGATACATGATACATTGATTGAGTAGGTGCATATATGTTACAACAAGAAGAATAGTTAAAGAAGAGCAATTGATACGGTGACCATGTCTAACACTGTATGGAGCATTACAGATGTATGGTTTGTGGAGATGGAATTGTAAAGACATATTCGGTCAGGCTGGATATATGAGTGACTGTGGTATGAAGGCTATCTCTGAGTATGGATACTAGGGTGACTAGAAGGATTGTGGTCTTCTTAACAGAAATAACAAATTTTGTAGAAAGGGCCAGCTTAGGTAGAAGGAATGAGTTCTGATTTGTCCATGAGTTTTACGTAAAGATGGAATATGTAGTGGCCGATATCTGGCAGATAACTGATAATTCAGTAGCGGAAAGAAGAGTTTAAGGCTGGGCATATAGAGTTGGGAATCAAATGCACTGAGATCACTGAATCCAAGGGAACAGATGATATCATTTGATAAAGACAGAATTTAATTCAGTAGAAGGAACTAAAAAACAACAATAAAATTCTTAAAATATAGGGTTGTCCAAATAAGGAATTAGTTGATTCAAGAATTAGTGACATTCCTTCTGGAGGCAGCATAATATAAAAGATAGAGAAATGGCCTTGAATTCAGCAAGATGCAGAATTAAGTCACACTTCTGACCTATACTAACAATAGGAACCCTGGAAAGTCATTTCTATTCTGAATGTTATAAGGAACTATTTAAGATCATAAACTACAGAAAAGATGCAACTTACACTGATAGAATTTCCTCACCAGAAAAACCCTAAAATAATGAAATATCTGGCTCATCCTTTAGCTTTTTTCTTTCTTTCTCACTCCATCCCATCCTTAAAGCCCTTACAATAGAGAATAGATGATTAATAATAGTAAGTATTTGGTGAATTATTCATTTAATACAGGTTATTTTCATTTATTTTAAGGGTCTTTTCCCCTCTAGCTAGGTGTTCCTATGATTCAAAGTCTATGGTTATTTGACCATGATCCACACAATGTAGGAAGTAACTCTTGGACTTTGTCTTCCCTTCAAAAATAGGCTGGCTATGTTTTTACCCTGAAAGCTATATACATAGGGATTATTAACATGATCTAGACATTTCATTTATTTTTCTTTATGAGGCTAGAACTCAGAAAACAGTGTATTCAAAATGGTTTATATCACACCTTTTTTTTTAGGTTTTGTTTTCTTCGGTTTACAGTAACTGGGAATATCTGGAAAGAACATAATTGGCATGCATACAATGTGTTACAAAGAGCTTTTGGGGGATGGTTTGGGGAATCTGGGCATGAGACTTCAAGAAGGACAAATGCTATTCCTTTGTTGATGTGACATGCCAATGGAATGGTTTCCAAAGGTTCCTACACACTTGTTTTGTAAATAGAAGCAGAGTCTAGTTTAATCTTTTGTCATATTTTCAGTTGTTTCTCTAGGGCTTCAGTTTCTGAGCAAATGTCTAGGACTGACAGCACATACAGAATGGAACCCAGTGCTCCAGAGAAGGAAGCCTGACATTTCTGATGCCCATGTTCACCAAGAAAGATTTTCAGAGCATTTCAACTTTGATTTTTCATGAGCTAGGCTTTCATCCTATGTATTTTTGCTTCTTTCTCTCCCCATGGAGCTCATCAAAAGTAAGGTACTTGTTGTCTTTGAAGAAAGCTCTGCACTTGACTTAGCAATCTGGGATATGGTTTAAGATGAGAGATAGGCTAAATTCTTCCTCTGGATGGTATGTTTTCAAGATATATTTCATCATAATGTTTAATGATTTTATTACTAAAATCCAATTGCAAATAGGAACATTTGGTTTGGAACTTTAAAATCTGTTAATTAATTTTGAGCCATTTGATCCTATATTTCTCAGTAGCATTGACAAGGAAGTAGAAAGTACATCATCTATTAATAATCACACACATACACATGCACAAACATATCAATTTCCTTTTTTCTAAACCTTATCCAAATGATGTAGGGCATATGTTAATTTATAAACCAATATTCTACATTTACCTCATTTTTTCTTCTTGACTGCTGTATTATAATATCTCTGTTTAAAAAAGACAACGGGGGCAGCTAGGTGGCACAGTGGATAGAGCACTGGCCCTGGATTCAGGAGGACCTGAGTTTTAAATCCAGCCTCAGACAGTTAACACTTACTAGCTGTGTCACTCTGGGCAAGTCACTTAACCCCAATTGCCTCACCAAAAAACAAACAAACAAAAAACAATTAAAAAAGACAACAGGGTTTGTAAAAATTATTTTTTTAATTTGTAGCCAATAAGAAGCAGTATGGTATTATGGATAGAGACAAGTCCCAAAGTGAGGAACACTTGGGTTCAAGTCTCTCCTGTGACACATAACAGACATGTGACTTTGACAAGTAATTTAAACTCTCAGCAAACTAAGCAATTATTTAAGACCATATTTTGCAGAAAAGTTATTCACCTTTCTGATAAATGGAGTTTCCTTTCCTTTGGGTTCCCTCTAACAAAGAAATCACAAATGCAGTCCCCATAAAGTTCCTAATCCTATTCATATTTTCTTATATGTCTATAGGATAGGAGTCCACTACTAATTCTTAAATAAAGTTTGTTTTGAACTATATTCGTGATTGCTAATCTCTCCCCTGTCCTTAATGAATCCAGTTCTTACTTCTAAGTTAGGTAAAATTAACATTTTGTTATTTTATTTTGCTTCTCTTCTCCCTAAGACATTTAAACTATATAACTTTATTTTTCATATGGAATTTCATGGAAAATATAAACCAAAGTAGCATATTTTTTTTGCAGTATCTATCTACTGCTCAATAAAGAACTACAGGTAGGTGATTTGTTTGAGGTTTTCATCACCATCATCTCATTTTATGTTTAAGTTCTTTGTTAAGCCTCAAATCTCTATTGCATTTTATTCAGCTAATTTTCAAAATTGCAGGGTCTCTTTAAGCAAATTCAAACACTCCCCTGGATTTGTCATCTCAGGGATATGAGCATAGGTTCTATTAAGGCGAATCTAGCCTATGCATTCTTGCCTGTTCCTGTGTGAATCTGGCTCATAAATCTGTCATGAGGACTGTCTAACATTCTAGAGGCCTCCCTGCATTATTTTGCTATTGCCTAGAGAGCAATTGAACATGTGGGCAGTTTTTTCCCCACCCAGTCATGCATTTCTTGATTGGCATCTTTTACACCATCTCCCTATTTAATTCCTTACTTTTAGGATGTTGCAACCTGTTCATAGCCCACATAAACCTCTTCATTGCTCTTTGGTAATATGCAATTCTATTTTAAGGATTATAGCATTATATGTGTTTTATCCAAAAGACATCAAGGATTAATAAAGATATTAAAAAATAAAAGCAGTTACATGGTGTAATGGATAGAGTATGGGACTTGGAATCAGGAGGACCGAGTTTGAATTCTGATGTGTGACCCTGGCTGGGCAAATCACTTACACAATCCTCAAAAATCCCTCACCTGATCCTGAGATTCTCTTTAGCTTGAGTACCATAACTCTCTTCCCCCACACCTCATTTTCTGCTAAACTCCTTTAAAAACTGTTCATACTCAATATTGTTTTGTTAAAACTTGCTAATTACATTTTAATCTGGTTCAGGGTCCTAGGCCTGCATAAATTTAATATCTCTGATCTAATTGATCTCATTTTTATTTTAGATCACTACAGACTGGCTTTTAATTTGCTAAGAAAAAATGCTTCAGGTATTAGTGAGAACTTTATAAAAATTGACCCTATTAAATTTTATAACAGAAGTAGTTTGGCATGATGTATAGAATTTTATGCTTTAATTCAGAAGAATTGAATTCAGATCCTGCCTCTGACACTTTCTAGCAATTTGACCATAGGCAAATCACTGAAGCTTATGCATTTTGATTTCCTCATCTGTAAAACAGAAATAATTACACCTGTAGTATCAATCACCAAAGGCTGTTGTGAAGTTCAAAAGATATAATCTATTTAAAGCACTTTATAATCTTAGAATGTCAAATATGCATACATATAGTTATGTATAAATAAGTGGCTAGATATTGATAATATGTGCATATATCACCTTATTACTATAGGCATTATTCTTTTCATTTTTAAGAAACATCCATGTCATATGTGAAGAAATTTATATGTCACATTCCCCTCAAAATGTCTCTAACGTACTTTTCCTCCCCCATTCTTTACATAGCATATGAAAATAAAACATTTAGGAAAGAGCATATGCAGGCAGTTTCAACACTGAAACATTAACTTCCTTAATTCTGGCAATTTCTAGTTCTCTTTTCTCTGGGGTCCAAATTAAATCATTACATATTCTTTAAAATGTTTTAGGCTGATGTGATACCAATAAGAACTATCTAATTGCTCATTATTACTGCTTAGTTCTTCCACTGAGGTGGAAGCATCCCATTAAACAATTCCAAAATAATGACTCTCTGAGTCGTGAACTTTGGATGAAGGGAACTACTGCGAGACGACGTAAAAATCACTGACTTGTTAGAAACCAAACACGCTGCCTTGGCAATTGAAGAAGACCTGCTGAGGCTCTTATTATTAAGAAACAGATTTCCTGCTGGGACAACAGATCTTGCCTGGATATGTGGCTTAACATGTTCAATTATCATATGTTTCTAATGGATTCTAATGATCCTTATGCGACTTGGGATGACTGTTCCAACAATGGGGCTGTGAATCTATCCCTGTATGGGCCGATGTCTGGGTGTTGAAATTAACCTATCTCTTTCTTAACTAAACAGATAGGTTAAAGGGTTTTCATTTTTGATACAGAGAGAACTCTCATCAAAACAGGGGAGGGGGATTTTTTATTTAATATATAAAATTTCAGATTATTCCCATTCTTCTCCCACCCCCCTTGAAGGCTTTTCTTTCTTTCTCTTTCTTTCTTTCTTTCTTTCTTTCTTTCTTTCTTTCTTTCTTTCTTTCT
Source organism: Dromiciops gliroides (assembly GCF_019393635.1). NCBI lineage: Eukaryota > Metazoa > Chordata > Mammalia > Microbiotheria > Microbiotheriidae > Dromiciops > Dromiciops gliroides. The sequence continues at coordinate 64,757,723 of NC_057866.1, read as the reverse complement.
TTCTTTCTTTCTTTCTTTCTTTCTATTTGGGGGGGGCAATGAGGGTTAAGTGACTTGCCTAGGGTCACACAGCTAAAAAGTGTCAAGTGTCTGAGGCTGGATTTGAACGCAGGTTCTCCTGAATCCAGGGACGATGCTTTATCCACTGTGCCACCTAGCTGTCTCCCTTAAAGGTTTTTAAATCCAGAACCACTGACGTTGAAGGCAACACAATAGCTTTACTTTTCCATCAGCAATGAGAATGAGGAAGGGTTATATGAAGATCTGATATAATGCAGAAAGGTCACAGTAACCTCAGACAATGAGGTCATAAAAAAAGTTTCTATTAACTTAGAAGAAACTCATTTCAAGTGACATTCAAAATAAATTTTACAACTAAATTGTCATGGTTGACATCAGGATTTGGAGGTAAAGATGTCCAGATTCTGGTGAAGGAGGTATGACAATTTCAGTTTAGCTGAATTTATGATTACTTTCCATTCTTCTCACATGAGAAGGATTTCTTAGCATTTTCAAGATGTGCTTTGAGATTATTTTTTTCCTAAGTGTGATAGTTAATCAACCAGACCCCTTTGCCCAAACTCTCTATCAACTAAAGGAATTGTTTCTTAAAAACACCAAGATTAGAAATCTTTTCTGTGACTGTGAATAAACGTACAATATTATCCCCTTCATTGGTTTATCACCAGCTATTCTTATTTGCTTACTTGTGATTCCTTCTTTATATTATTCTATCATTCTTGATATTCTTTTCAGTATCAAATGAGATATTAGTAAAGCGATTTGTACAGTGCCTGGCATATTCCCTTCCATTCTGTCCCTTCCTTCCTCACTTCTTTTCCATTCCCACTGGCCTAATTCACTTCACCCTTAATCTTATATGTTCCTTATTAGTTTCCCTATTCCAAACTCCTTTTCTTGCACAATGAATACTGCAAACTACCAGATTAATCTAATAAAATACTTTTATTTTGCACTTCTTTTTGCATAAAACCTTTATGAGTTCTCTTATTTTCTTTCTTATAAAATTAGAATGTCTCAGCCTATGACTTAAAGATCTAAGAATCTCAACAGTCTAGTCCTGATCTTGCTTACCTAACATAAAATTAGTGATTTAGAGATACAAAAGATCTTAGAGGTTATCTAGTCAATCTACTTAGTTTTTAATAGGTGAGGAAACTGAGGCCCAAAGAATTTAGTGATTGTACGATGTAACACAAGTAGGGCCAGGATCCAAACCTTGGTTCTATAATTACAAATATATAAATTTGTCTATATCACACTGACTTTCTACTCTCACCACTCCCTAAAGTAAACTCCATTCCTGCCATATTGATTTGTTCAATACATGCTGAACATCACTCTTTTGGACACTCTTAAACTATTACTACAAGATAAACTTTTCAAGTCCCACGTTAGACTGCTGGTTAATGTTGAGTTTATGGTCTATTAGAAAGGTCAGGTTCTTTTCCAGAGGCACTTTGAATTATTCCAATTAGGATTTCGTTTTCTGTGTTCAGATGTTCTAATTCCTTGACTTGTCTTCTTCTGGGAGACCTAGAATCCTTAGGTTGTCTCTATACATTATGTCCTAGAGATAAGTATGTTTTGCTTAGAGAGAGAAAATATTTTTTTAAGGTTATTTATTGTGTTTTGTTCTTTTCATTTCTCTTTTTCTAGATTGTCCTTCAATTCTGCATATTGCTTTCCCAGCATATTCTTCCCTCTATTACTTCTTTGGTGAGACTTGCCATCATAGGTTCATTTTTTTTTCTGTCATGTCAATTATTTTTGCTGTATAGTCTATAAAATCTGCTTTCGTTTTTCTAATTTCTCTTTTAAACCACTCAGTAATAGTAAGTTGTAGTTATATGTTATATTCAAATTCTATAGTGTCTTATGTTTCATAAATCATTAGATGATTTTCCTTTCTTTTGAAGTACTTATTTATAGATGCCTGCACTTGTTTACAAGATCTGGAGGCCATATTTCCTTTTCCTTTTAATATTTCCCCCATTTATTTACATGTGCCCCTTTGACTATTTGTTTTATTCTTTCTGGGATCTTTCGTGATTTCAGTCTTTTTTCCCACTTATTTCCTAACTTTCTGACTCTTTCACCTATGACAGTAGTTTCCCTGGAGGCTGGATCTCAAAGTGTCTTAACATCCTCCCATGCTGGGCAATAAATGATTTACTAGTCTAGGTCCCTGCCCGAAGTGAATTTTAGGGAGACAAAACTGGCCTCATTTGGATGCATGGCTCTTTTCCTGGGTGTTTTGCAGGACCCAAAATACACTCAAAATGTCCTGCCATGTTTCCTGTGTTCCTCAGTTTTCTGGCCTGGCAGTTCAGAGCACTGCCACACTTGTCCCACTCCAACTAGAGCAGAATGGTGGCCTTTGGTTTCTTTTGTTTGGAGCTGGGGTTTCTGGGGCTTCTGGAAGCTGTGTGGTAGAGTGTTGTGTTGAGGTCTAATTCAAGGCAAGTTACATGGCTTACCTTTTCCCCTGTGTTCCTCTGCTCTCCTTGGGAGAAAAAAATTTTTAGCATAGATACTTTCCTTGATTTTATGCTCTGAGGCTCCAACAAACTTCCACAGCTCGTAGCTGGGATCTTCATTGCACTAGAAAGAGAGGGAGATAGAGGTGTCAGGGTGTGGAGTTAGGTTTTTGTGCAAGCCTGTTGTTCAGTTCAACTACTACAGCCTAGAAACCAGCAGCATCATAGGTGATGGGTAGCTGGGATAGAGATGCTGCATGAGCTCAAGATACACATAATTTCTTTTTTCTTTTTTTTAAAGCCTTCTTTTGGGTACTGGGTGTTATAGTCCATGAAGAGAACTGAATATATGTTTATTATAAAAGAACTTTATCTTTGACACATATTATTTTTTTTTAATTTTGAGAAGTCATGAGAATTAGAGGAAATGTCTAGTCCTCCATCTTGCTGTTCACATGAACAAAAAGTCTGCTAGGTTCTTTTCGCATGAACTTCTTTATAGTCATGTCTTAGCCCTGACATTTGCCAAGGGAAGCCTTGGCAAATGGTCTAAGAATGTTGTTACCAAATTAATATTTTTCAGTTTTTTCTATGAGAAAATTTTAAAAAAATAGTACAAGAATTCTATACTCTCCATCTTACCTAAGTAAGTGTAGATACTCTGTGCAAAAGCACCAAGGAATTAATTTTCAATGTAGCTAAATGAATAAAAGATACAAAAATTGTGGGGTAAATCTGAAACTTTTTAACCATTAAAACATTCTACATTTACAACTCTCAACTTAAATATTTAATTTCACATTTATGAAAAAAAGAAAATTTCCAAAAGAATAAAATACACATGAATCAAGATCATTAGAAGGAAAACACAAAAGTTTTTTAAAGTGATTATTCCAGAGCTGACCACATTTTTTCATATAAATATTTTATTATTTTCTAGTTACATTTAGAGATAATTTTAAACATTTGTTTTTATAAGATTTCTAGTTGAAAATTTTTCTCCATCCCTCCTCTCCATTCCCCCTCCACAATACAGCAAGTAATTGGATATAGGATATATATGTACAATCAAAATAAACATATTTCTGTATTAGTCATGTAATGAGAGAAGAATCAGAGCAAAAAGGAAAAAAAAACTCAAAAAAGAAAAACAACAATAACAAAAACAATAGAAATAGTATGGTTCGATCTGCATCCAGATTCAACAGTTCTTTTTTTTTTTCTAGATTTGGAGAGCATTTCCATCATGAGTCCTTTGGTACTATCTTGGATCATTGTATTGCTGAGAAGAATCAAGTCTATCACAGTTGATCAACATACAATGTTTTGATACTGTGTATAATGTTCTCCTGGTTCTGCTCATCTCACTCATCATCAATTCATGCAAGTCCTTCCAGGTTTCTCTGAAATCCACCTGCAGAGCAGACCACATTTCCCCATAATACAATTGAATGAAAAAATATAGATTATAAAATCCCATAGTGTTTCTTTTTTGTTTATTTTTTTTTAAAAATCGACTCATTATTGTGAAATGCAGTCAGTTTCCTCTAAGGAAGTATCTTTCATGAACATATCAAAATTATACTTTAAAAATATAACACAGAGAGTATCTTGCTTGACAATGCTCTTATCATTTATACTTAGAGAATTATATAAAAGAAAGATGCATGGTTACCTAAGGTATTTGATACTTTCATCAAGGAGATCTAGAGTCTAAAACACACAAGATTTCCATATGGATATGAAGTCCTCCAGCTTTTACCATTAAGGCTGACATTTTTTCTGATTGTTATCTATAATATTCAACCAAATGCATAAATTATGGTGTTTGCCTCCCATTCTCTCTATCCTGTCTCCTACACAATACTCTTTATTTAAATGCATGTATTAAACAGACAGCAACTTGACAATGTATTAGTCACCGACTTTTTAAAAAAAGTTTTTTAGAAAAGAAGAGTTTTTAAAAGAACAACTGTTATTGCTTTTAATGACTACAAATTTGTTCCTGAAACAGACACATCTTTTAAACAGCAACATTCTATATGTGTTTTTGTTTACTTATGGTTCATAGTATGATATAGTTTTCAGGAAATTAAAATTAATATTACCCAAGGTACAATGGAAAGACATATAATATGTATAAATAGGCTGTAATACATTACAAAGGAAGACCTTTGGTAAGATAGTGGATCAAATGGTAGACCTAGAGTCAGGAAGCCCTGAGCTTGACTCCTAATCTAGGCATTTATTAGATTTGTGACCCTGAGTAAGTAATTGTGACTCTCTCGTCCTCATTTTCCTCATCTGTAAAACCACAATGACAATGAAATACACGTCAGAAAGGTCATTACAAGGATCATGAGATAATACATTTAAATTACATTACAAACCTTAAAGTATTTTATAAATATTAGGGACAATCATCATCGTCATCAAGAGAGGCAGAATGGTCTAGTGGAAAGAATATCTACTGGATAGAGAGCTAGGTTCAGAACCAGGACGGTGGATTCAAGTCCTGCCTCTGACAATGTACTAGTTGTGTCCATCTGGGAAAAAGGAAATTCAAATTCTGTAGGCAATTTTTAAAAAATACAAGTTGTAGAAAACATAGTAGATTGCATTGATAAAGAATGTCCTTATATAGAGAATTCCCCATGTCAAGGAAATCACCCTATCATCATTTTAAACAAAGGAATATTGACTTTCTGTTGTGCTTTTCAAGACTCTTTGTGTCTCCCTCTCCACTCATCTTCCTTTATATCAGTCACCTGCCAATTCAGCAGAAGAACATGACAGAAGAGAGTGGGGTCAAGTGGGGAATATAGAAAGAATATGGATAGTTGGATAGGTGTTGGTTGGATGGAACATATTATCACTTGGCAGGACTGAAGGCCAGATGTCTAAAGAGCAAGTTCATGGACTAGAACTGAAGGGGCCAGACTTTCTCATTGCTAAGAAGGCCAGAGGCAGAATTAGCATGTGTATGTTCCTGGGAAAACAGGGAAAACAGTTTTGCAATGGACAAGTAATATAATAATTACTTTTTGTGTATATGTATATCTGTGTGTGTATATATATGTATATATATACATATACATTCATATGTATATATGTATAATGATAAATGCATATATATTATCTCATACTCTTGCAATGAGCATCTGTACAAACAGTACCCACAATGAAAATATCTATTTTGCCTCTTTCTGGAAAACTCCTCAAATGTCTGGAAATAAGAGGTCCATTCCAAGCTTGTTGGCCAGCTACCTGACTATGAGTAATCTCTAGGCTTTACTTTTCTCATTCATAAATTGAGGGGGTTACACTAGATAATTTCCAATATTCCTCCTAACTTTAACATTATATCACTATTATAATTCCAGCTCTCAGCATTATTCCCATAGCACTTTTTGGTTTGGCACAGACCACAGAAAGGGGTGTAACAGTTAGGCCAAGTTTTGTTTGAAGGAAAAGAACTCCAGGATTTAGGAAGAATTGATTTTAGCCTATAATATTGCTTAATGATGCTTAGATTTTTAAACTATTTGCAAAACGTAGCTCAAAAATAGTGAAAGTTTGTATATTTATCAATGTTAAACATTTATATTGACTTATATAATACTTTATTAGCATGAAAATTTAAGTTTAAGAACAGACCATAAGATATATCAACCTCCAAACATTGTACATTCATATACATGAACAAAATAATATGTAGAAAAAGGTTCAATATAGAAAAGCAGATTTTCCTTATGTGGTTTAGATAACCCTAGTGGAAGAAGAAAAAATTTACCAAATAAGCTGTCACAAACAACACACAGATAATCTGAAGTCTCCACAAGCCATGGTTGCCCATCAAAAGGATACTTTTTAAGTGAATCTTTCAGACACTTAGTTCCCCCCACAAAGTTCTTACATCACAAATCTCTTCTACCTGCATCTCCCAATAAAAATGATTTTTCTATTTCTTACCATGAATCTTTCAACTTTCAGTTCAAAACAAAAATTATTCTTCCATCTTGTCATGAATCTGTCAAAGGCACTGCTTCCAACAAAATTGACTTCTCTAATTTATGTTTCTTTCCTTGAATCTTTCAAGCACCTGTTCCCAATAAAAATAAATAAAAATCTCATTGAGTACATCTGAAATTCCTGGTTCGAAACAACAATATCAAATTTCACAAAATAAATCATTATATTTTTATGATTGGCTTCTTAAAGTTGATGCTTGAGCTGTTGTTTTTTTTTAGGGCATATAAGTGTATATTTAATATTCATGTATATGTGTGTGCATGTAAATGTACACATATATTATATAAACATTACATATAATACACAGATTTTGTCGTTCATTCTCTAAGAGGACCACAATGACGTAACTATGTTGGAATCACGGTATGGTGTGTCTGACTGTGGCTAATAAGACCAATATGAACTTGAAATGTTCTATCACAGGTCAGGGATGAATAGTTCACATGAACATTTGGAGTGGAACTTTCTCTAAATTTTCAAACCTCATCTATCTTTTAATCTACAGCAATTTTGTTGTATACAGTGCTTTTTCAATGTGGGTATGCATGCTGGGTTGTCCCTTTCCAATGACTTCCATGTCACACAATTAATTCCAAATGTTTTCAGAGAGACTTTTAGAGTGTATTGCTTTTTTGATCTCCATGTGAGTGCTTACCTTTTGTAAATTCTTCATAAGATAGTCTTTTTAGCAAACATATGTTTGAATCTCAAACCTCATAGCCAGTCCATCAGAGCTGTGTTTACTGTAGGAAATATACACAATACATGACAATTATTAATGCCACTAACCCAATGACTATATATGTAAATTATTAGAAATATATTTAAGGATCAGACATTCATGAAAGTTTTGGTAGCTCTACTCTTTTCAGGGACATACAGAAATTAAGAGAAAAGTTCTATGAGTCTACTACTACTTAAATCTTGGGTGGGGGTGGGTCCTTGGTGATGGAGATATTCTTCATTTGGTTCTGTTTTCATTTTAAACCTTCCTAAATTTGCGACCAGACTTCACCTTAAATATTTGCATTAAAACTTTGTTTTAATGATCAAGACAGTAGCCATACATTGATAGATAGAAAGCAAAGTACAAATCCAAAACCAGAAGGTAGATATTATGTGGAGAAATATTTTAGTAATTATAATAACTAATTTACTACTTTGTAATTAGTTCCCTTTATTTTGAAAAATTCAAAGGGAGGCTGAATGGCTACTTGTTTGACATGATATATCACATAGGAAGTGGAATAAATGGCTTTTCAGTTTTGGTATCTGTGTATAAACTCTTTTGAGGGGAAAAAAAAACTTTCATTTTTTGTCTTTGCATCCTCAAAACTTACCACAATGCTTGGCACATAGTAGATTATTAAAAAGATGAATGAATAAATAACTTATTTTTGTGATTAGAAATCAGAACCATAGAACTTTAGGTGTCATCAAAATTAGAGAACATGAGTTATAAGGGACTTCAGATCCCATTTTGTTCAAACTGTACCTGAAAAATAATCCTCTCTGTGATATGCCTCTGTGAAGACCTCTAGTTGAAGTTGGGGACGATAGTAGAGGCCTGGGTGCTACATCTTGAAATAACCCATTCCATGTTTGATACCTCTGTTAGGAATTGTGCATGTCTCTTTCCAACTTGTGCTCATTGCTCCCCATTCTCTATTCTGGGGATTAGAACAGTTGTAATTCCCCAAATAATAGACCTTAAAATAGTTGAAGACATCTGTCATATCTCATAGCATTTTCTTCTCTATGTCCCCATTTTTCAAATTTTAAAACACTTTCCACTGTGGTCATTCTAATTTTGACATCCTCCTGCTTACTGATAACATGCAAACATGCAATACTCTGAATTATACAGAGTGTAAGAGCTGTTATCTCTTGAGAAGAAGGTGTTATTGTGCTATGGCCTTCATAGTGGAAAGCATTTTGAAGTAGATCTATTCTAATTTCATCTGTTGCCATTTTATTGGGGTTGTGGGGGGAGAAGTATGGAAAGTAGAGAAGAGTGAGGAATAACCCATAAAACTTGCAGTATCTACCTGAACACCTTACTTACAGGGAAATGATTCCTTCCTAAGGTACCTTTTCCATTGCTATAAGGTTGCTATTTACAGAATATATTTTTATAATATTGAACCAAAGTGGATTTTCCTATAATATTCACCCAGGTGTCTTATTTGTGATTTTTGGAATAGAGATTCTTGTGCTAAGATCTAGAGAAAGTAAGTGTTGTGATATTTTTTTCCTTTTTTTCTTATTGTTTTTTTGTTGTTGTTGTTGAAGGGCAATGAGGGTTAAGTGACTCGACCAGGGTCACACAGCTAGTAATTGTCAAGGGTCTGAGGCCAAATTTGAAGTCAGGTCCTCCTGAATCCAGGGACTGTGCTTTATCCACTGTGCCACCTAATCATTTTTAAATAACAAATTATGGAGCAAATCTTTGAAATTGTTTATGGCTAAGTGAACTAGAGAACTTTTATCTCCAATTGGCAGCATGCATAAAACTACCCTATGAAAACTTGTAAAATGTCTTCCAATCTACTCCCAGAAATAACAAAATATAGATTACCAATTTCAATTTTAGTTTAGGAAGCATGATTTTACTTGCTTTATTCCCCAATGCATAATAAGCTTCCTTTGTTTGGGAAAGGTGTTTTCCATCTCAAAATTTCTGACGTTCCCTGAGGTTTTCCTGATGGGAAGTCTGAAAACGTGGCTGGGAAGGAGGAAGTTGATATACTTGAATAATGATCAAGTTTGGTATAATCAATGGCTCTTGCATTTGGGAGAGAACACTGATAATTAGTTAATTAGATTGTTCTTAACATTTTTATTATACTTAACTGTCAGATTGATAAACTAAACAATGTTTATATCAAATCTTTTAAGAACACGTATTTTATTGATATTTTATATACTTATAAAATGTTATGTTTTGAAGGCTGGTGATTTTTCAAAAATATAGGCATTAAACATGTTGTGATAACATATTCCTCCTGGATGATGAATCTGTCCAAATACACACACAAGCACACACACACACACACACAACAACAACAACCACTACAATATACACATAGGGTATATGATGTTGATGTAAGAACTAATCATATTTTCAAAATTAGAAATTTGAAATTTTAATAAACTGCTCGTCCTACATAATGTCCCTTAAATATTAAGAGATGCGTCATAGTGAATTATCATGGTGACATCTTTACACAATTAGCCTCTGCCATCCGAGGGGATAGAGAAATTCCTCCAATATCCCTGATCATACAACAAAGTGCAATTTTTGGAAGATAGGATCAGGAGATTTAGGTATAGGACTCTTAATAATCTGTGATCTGAGTACCACTACAACTAAGTATGGAGGCTCTCATGACTAGATTGTTAACCAATAGGTTAAAAAATGTGTGAGAAATCAGCAATTTATAAAGGCTTTCTAATCGAGGCATGGCAGATAGGGGTCATAGTGGATAGATTGGCAAGCTTGAAGTCAGGAAGATTTACCTGCCTAAGCTCAAATCTGGCCTCAGACACGTATTAGCTGTGTGACCCTGAACAAGTCAACTAACCCTGTTCGCCTCTTTTTTCTGATTTTTAAAATGATTTGGAGAAAGACATAACAAACGACTCCAGTAACTCTGCCAAGAAAATCTTAAATTGGGGCACAAAGAACAATGACAACACTTAAAGTATACAGAGAGTGAGGTTGGAACTTTGTCAGAGAAGGAAACAAGGTTCACACCAGTCAAATTAAGAGTCTTATAAAGTGTGAGAGTAAATTAAAAAGCAATAGGATTAGGAGAGTTAAAGTGAAGTTACAAGCTATTAAGTTAAGACCATAAACGTAAATATGTAATGGGAAAAGATAAAGATGATTTAATAAGAATATATGAGAGTTTTGAGGGTTAAAATTATTCATGCTACTTGAATGTTAAGTGATTACAAATTTTGCTTCTGAAATGGAGAATATGCTACAGGTTTTTAAAAGAGTAACATTACTGTATTGGATAAAATTCTGCAATACAGTTTATTGCAATCCTATTTATAAAGGTGAGGCTTAATGAATTTTTCTAATGCCTTTAGAGTATATTTAAATACTGTTTATACTTCTGCATACTGAATAGCATATTATTGTACATTGTGATAAAAATCAACAATAACAGACTTTCAATGGCATCTCAACGTAACCTGCAAGGTGGCATGGTAGTTTTCAGTGCTCTGGTTAAGTAGAATATTACATCTAAACAGTCAAAGTTAAATACCACTTTTCAGCTACATAACCCCTAGGAGGAAATAACTAGCCTTTCTAAAATTCTAAGGTTATATGAATGTCACTCATTGTCTACATGCAGTCTAAGGTTGTTTTAAAGATTTTTCTGTGTGTTTTGTGGGGTGGTCCAAATTTAAGGACAAATCATGGTGAAGTCACCTATCTAATTTTTCTCTTTAAAGTTTTAAAAATAGACTTCAATTTAATACAGGGACTTCTTTTTCTTTGGAGAATCATTTCAGACAATTAGCCTTATCAAATTGCTAAAATAGTCAGTCAAAATCTGAATGTTTTGCTGTTCAAGTTAATTCTTTATCCAGTCATTTGATAACAAAGTGAGGTGAAAAGGTAAGGCAACCCGTAAAACACATCCCAAGTGTGACATATTTCTTTAGTATGCATAGATTGATAGATTTTATTAGAATAACAAAGTATACTTATTGGAGAAACAGCATACAGAATATTGCTGTGGAGGGATTCTGGATTTGGAGTGAGAAAAAACTGACTGACTCCAGCCTTAAGCATTTACTAGATATTTAACTATGAGGAAGTCACTTAAATTTTAAATCTTCAATAGTTAACTGGAAATGATCATCACACTTAATCAAAGGGTGTTTCATAAGATCATATGAAGTAGCTACACAGTACAACTGCTCGATATTACAGATGATTATTTGAGATAATATGTGGAATGTACTTTGCAAACAATAAATGCAAACTGTCATCATCATTATCAGATCATCCATTTCATATATTTTTATTTTTAAAAAGTTTTATTTTATTTTAAATTTATGGAATAAAACAAACATTTCTATAAAATAGTATAATAAAAAAGATGATTACATACAAAATTGCAAACATATCATGTGCAACTTACTGTTCCTTTTAAATATATGATAAAGTTATTATGAAAATTGCTGTTTTAATCATCTATTTTTTTCTTTTTGTGGGGCAATGAGAGTTAAGTGACTTGCTCAGGGTCACACAGCTAGTGTCAACTGTCTGAGGCTAGATTTGAACTCAGGTCCTCCTGAATCCAGGGCCTGTCCTTTATCCACTGCAGCATCTAGCTGCCCTATAAGTATCTATTTTTCAATTGTGTTCAAATAGAAGCAATCCTAGGACAAGCCATCAAAGACCTGACAAGTCAAGTCACAGATCAACAGCCATCTTTTCTCCCTTCCTTATCTGCAAAATGAGAAGAATAGATTGGATTCAATGAACTCCATGGTCCCTTCTTGCTATGATCCTATGATCTCTTCCTAATCCAGTAATGCCCATTTTTTTCTAAAGCAGGATAATATAACCAGCAGTAGTTGATTTATTTAAATGTTAATTAAGCCTGAAGAAAGAGGTATTTTATGATACTGCTTTCTTAAGATCTTATAATACTGCTTTTGTTGTTGTTATGAAACTAAGATATTCTTTACCCTAAATAACCTTGGTTCTATCTCACTGCCTCTTCCTCTCCCACAATACTCTCATACATGCTTGTCTTGGTTGAGCCAACATCAAAAAGATGGCTTTGTGTCAACATAAAGAAATTAGTTTGTAGACTTCTAAAATCTTTCCTTCTAAAGCTTTTGTTTCAATTTCTTCAAAATTTTGTTTTTCTGGCTGCCAGTTGCTTCCCTATAAAGCCTGAACTTCACAGACAAGCTTTTATTACGCTTAAGGAATACATAGATATCTTATTTTTCTGAATTGACTTTGGTTACTTTCTTTAACAATACCTCCTTAGAGTGAAACAACAAAGAAATAGTGGTAAAGCGAAAATTGTATCTTTTTCCCTAATGCTTTAGTGAACAGCAAATTTTTAAGTATGTACTTAAGATTTCTTATATTATTTTTCTATCTTCTTTTGACATTAACCACTTTTACAAATACTTTTTTTCTCCCTTGGAAATGTAGCTATTTGTGAATTTTTCTGCAAAATTGTCTTGAGAAAGGAAAAAAAAATACTCTAAAGACTAAAAACCTTTAGAGGAAAACAGCAGGAAAATATATTCATCTTTAAATAGAAATGAGTTGTTCCAGAAAGAGCCAGATTGATGTTTCTGAAGACAGAGTCTTTAAAAAATATTCACATGGATACGGCTACTTTATAAAGATGGTTTAAATTTTATTCTTAAGTGAGCAGATCCCCAATCTTTCCATCAAAGAATTACTATTTACTCTGGGGTTTTAATCAATTAATCCATAAACATTTATTACGAGTCTGGTACAATGCTTAGCACTGGGATTACAAAAAGCGGCAAAATACAGTCCTTACCTTCAAGGACCTTACAATCTAATAAAGGAGACAACATACAAACAAATATCCACAAAGCAAGCAACATATATGATAAATAGGATAGAATTAATGAAGGGAAGGCACAGGAATTAAATGGATTTGGGGCAGTCTTCCAGTAAAAAGTGAGATTTCAACTGGAATTTAAAGAAGTGAAGTGGGGTCTGTAATCTGAGAGGAGGAAAGAGAACATGGGACACAGCCAGAGAAAAAGTTCAGCTCTGAGAGAAGTAATGTCTTATTCTTGGAACAAACAGGAGATGGAGTGTCACTGGGTCAAAGAATATGTAATGGATAGTGAGGTGTAAACAGTCTGGAAAAGTAGGGGAGGATAAGGTCATAAATATTGAGTTGGGATGTGTGTGTTTGCATATGTGTGTACATGTGTGTGACATGATTAGACCTGTACTTTAGGAAAATCACTTTACTGGCTGAATAGAGGAAGGACTGGAGTGGGAAAAGACTTGAGACAGGCAGACCCACCAGCAGACTAGTGCAATAACTCAAATGTGAGGTGATGGGTCTGCATTACAGTGGTAGCAGTGTCAGGAGAGAGAAGGGGACATATTTGAACGATATTTCAAATTGATGGACCTGGGCAACAGATTATATATTAAGGGGGAGAGAGAGTAAAGAGTCAAGGATGACACCTAGAATGTGAATCTCAGAGATTGGGAAGTTCATGTTGCCCTCTAAAGTAATAGAGAAGATAGGCAATGGAGGGAGGTTTCAGGCAGAAAATAAGAGTTCCATTTCAGAAATATTAAGTTTAAGATATATAGTTTAGGTGGTGGCACAGTGGATAAAGTGCTGACCTTAGATTCAGGAGGACTTGAGTTCAAATCCGACCTCAAACACTTGACACTAGCTGTGTGACTCTGGGCAAATCACTTAACCCTCATTGCCCTGCCCCCCCCCAAAAAAAAAGATATACAGTTTAAGATGTCTGAAAGATAGTTGAAGATGTGATATTGGAGGTCAGTAGAGCCCTTGTGGCTGGAGAGGCAGATATGAGAATCATCAGCATAGAGATGATAATTAAATACATGGATGCTGATAAAGTCACCAAGTGAAATCCTACAGAAGGAAAAGAGAAAATTAACTAGTACCAAAACTGGAGGGTGTGATCTGGAAGTAGTTCTAACAAAGGAGACAGAGAAGGATTGGGTTAATGGGTGGAAGCAGAATCAGAAGGGAGTGATGTCCCAAAACCCCAGTGAGAAGAGACCATGAAGGAAGATAAAGTACTCAACAGTGCCAAAGGCTGCAGGGACAATAAGGAGGTTAAGGATTGAGAAAAAGTTACTGGATTTGTCAGCTAAGAGATCATTAGTAACTTTGGAGAAAGCAGTTTCACTGGAATGATAAGGTTTGAAGACATATTATAATTGGTTGAGAAGAGAGTGAAAGGAGAGAAATTGGAAACACCTATTGCAGGTGACTTTTTGAGAACTTTAGCTCTGAAGAGCAGAAGACCAACATATAGGATGATAACACAAATGGAATAACTGTTAGGTTTTTTAGGCGGGGGGGGGGGGCATGTGTACATTTGTCGATAGCACAGAATGAGCCAATAAATAGGGAGACACTGAAAATTAGTGAAAGAGTGGGGATGGAAGAAGGAACAGTTGGAGGAGATGAGATGGAATTGTATTGCTTAAATGATAGAAGTGGAATTTTCCTTTTGTTGAACACAAATGGAAATGCTTTCTTTGGGGTAGATGAAAGACATCTGGTGAAACCATTTACAACCTTCCCTTAGGAAACACACTGTGCACAGCAGGGTATTAAAGAAACAAGGCATTGGCAAAATCTGAAGTGTTAATGGCTCCTCTTCTCACTTGAGGACTCTGGCAGCAAGGTGACATATAGTAATCATTATAACTAATTATTCTGAATAATATTTATTTGTCATATTTTATTAGAGAAAATGAGTACATGTATATATTACAATAAATATTTCTGTGGCAATGGATAACTACTATCTTAAGGGACCATCTAGATCTTATATAAAGGAAGATAATTGCATGGTATGGTAACTTTTATTTTTAGGGGCAATGAGGGTTAAATGACTTGCCCACGGTCACACAGCTAGTAAGTGTCAAGTGTCTGAGGCTGAATTTGAAATCAGGTCCTCCTGAATCCAAGGCCAGTGCTTTATCCACTGTGCCACCTAGCTGCCCCTATAGTAACTTTAGGATTATAATTCATTGAATTTTTTGTAAAGTCATCTTCTGACATACAGCTCAGAACAGAAACTAAACTAGTGAAGACTTGACCCTTACATTTCTAGACCTGCTTCCCCTGAGGCATGCTATGATAACTAAAGGTGGCCCCTGTTGGCCTCTATAAGGAGGATCAGCTCCTAGCCCCATTGTATTGTCCTGCAATATCCTCACCAGTTGCCATATCACTGAGCATGTATCTTCTTCCCTCTTTTCCACTTCCTTCTAAGTTCTGGAATCATACATTGACAATGCTCATTGCACTTGGGAAAGAGTGTGTTAATCTAGTCCCCTGTGCCTACACTCAGCATCATTCTTGTACATTTCTATTCTTTACATATACCATTCATTTACAAATAAAAAATAACTCTCCCTGAGGCCCACTGCTCTATATGGGTTGTCTACCTTAATTAAAATATAAAAGCTCTGGGGCAGCTAGGTGGCGCAGTGGATAGAGCACCGGCCCTGGAGTCAGGAGTACCTGAGTTCAAATCCGGCCTCAGACATTTAACACTTACTAGCTGTGTGACCCTGGGCAAGTCACTTAACCCCAATTGCCTCACAAAAAAAAAATATAAAAGCTCCTTGGGGGCAATTATTGTGTTCATTTTTGTATTCTTATCTCAGTGCTTCAGACCATGCCTGACACATAGTAAGTTAAGAAATGCTTATTTTTCTTTCATTTTAAATAAATTGAATATTTAAATTGAGGTATATGAAATAATATTTATAGTTTTGAACATACAGATTACTTAGAAAATTTCTGGTAATCATAGATGGTCAAGCTCAAATTGAATAAAAAATCTGAAAAGTGATACGCTAGATCTTTGTTAATTTGAACTCTTTACTGAAGTTACCATGTTTATAGTTCTGAGGTAAGAACATAGTTATCATCTTGTACCATAAAAGGACATAAAATAGGTGATTCGTTTAAAAAGTATACTTAAACATGTCCTAGATTCTTCACTACCATTTATGTGTTATGTAAAGTCTCTTTCTTAAATTTAATACTGCTTGCTTTGAACCAGAGGCAATGATTTTACACATTGTAGAATGTGACACTGAACATTAAAGAAGCAGGAGAAAAATAGAAGCAAGATTATACTCTAAAATACAAACATACCATAGTGACATGTTAGACAACATTGTATAATTGGTAAGAACCCAAGAGAAAATAAAAATCTAGACAGCCCCTATTCTTCAACAGTTTATTTTCTCATTCTACTTTAATCCAATCCCCCTGCCACCACCTTCAATGGTTTCTACTGCAGGCCTCTGGGCTGGCAGACATGAATGCTGATGCCAGGAGGCATCATTTGTGGCAGACAAGAAGGGAAACTGTTTGTTGGTGTTTAAAAAAAAAAAACTACGAAAATCAGACTAGTTTTCCCACAATCAGTTCACAAACTCCCTTTGCATCATTAAGGCAGGGGTATATGCCTAACATTTCCCCAAACCTATTAGAAACATATTTCACACAACTCTTCTTTTCAAAGCTACTCTTGATGTTGGCATGGGGAAGGTTTGAGGTAGCAAGAAAAATAGGGAAGATAAACAAGAGTAAAAGATTAAATAGACTTATCTTTTTTAAACCTGATAATTATGGTATTTAGTGAGACCTGTGAGTGTTTAACTACTTATTTGGCTGTAATTGAACAAAATGTCTAAGGAGATTTGACTGTGCACATGAAGGTTAGAACAATGAATCTAAAGACTTATACTGGCTATCAGGAAATCTGTTGAGGGAAAAATGCATTTATATACATATATATATATATATATACATATATATATATACATACATACACATATATACATACATACATACATATATATATATATATATAATTATAAACCGCTGGGGTCTATAAATTAATTATTAAAAGGAAAAATCCTAGACCAGATGAATTTACCAGTGAATTCTATCAAACATGTAAAGAACAATTAATGCCAATGCACTGAAAATTATTATCAAAAAATAGAGACTGAAGACATTTTAGCCAAACTCTTTTTTTCTTGAACAAATATGGTCCTGATGATAAAGTAGATCAAAGAAATTCAATAAAAGGCCAATTTTACTTTAAATTGATGCATTTTTTATCATGTCTGTAAGACAATGTAAGAATATAATGTAAGGGGGCAGCTGGTGGTGCAGTGGATAGAGCCCCAGCCCTGGATTCAGGAGGACCTGAGTTCAAATCTGGCTTCAGACACTTAACACTTACTAGCTGTGTGACCCTGGGCATGTCACTTAACCCCAACTGCCTCACCAAAAAAATAAAAGATAAATAAAATAAATAATATAATGTAAGAATCTATCTATTTATTAATCGTCATGACTCAGTTTTACTCATACCTGGTGTGGAAAATGGCTCAATTACAGAAAAATATATTATAATTAGCAACATGAAAACAAAAGAATAACAAAGATAAAAATATTTCAGTAAATATAAAAATATTAATATCAGCATTCTTTGTGAGAACAAATAATTAGACGCAACATTGATTCCTATAAGACGGGGAATGGTGGATAATATAGTAAATGTATGTATTAGAAATTATTTTAAATAAGAAATTTGGGCAGGAAACAGAGTCAAGGTGGCAGAGTAGTGGCAGGGACTCCACTGACATCTCCCTTATTCAACTCCAAAGAACTATACAGTAATTCTTCAAAATGAATTTTGGAGCAGTAAAACCAAAAAAGGGAAGGGATGAAACAATATTCCAGCCCAAGACAACTTAGAAGGTTGGCAAGAAAGGTCTGTATCAAAGGGGTAAGAGGGAAGTATAGTCCAGCACACACCTTGGCAGGCGATCCAATAGGGAGCTCTCAGAGTCCCAGTGGAAATCAGCAAGTAGAGTCATTTTCCAACAAAAGCAAGCAAGAGGCATTGGGGATAACTGCATCTGCAACAATAACTTCTGGAGTGAGCTATCGGTCCACATATGGTAAAGGGGTTGGACAATTTGTAAGAAGATTACAGGGAACCCTTAGCTGCCACTTAATAAAGAAATCTAACACATTGTCTGTATTGGGATTGATAGTACAGTCCCAGGAATAGAAGAGTATTAAGATACTACAGGTCCTGGTGGCAAGAAAGTGAGGAACCCAGTCACAGTTATAGGGGAATAAACAGTACTTTTGATGGTTCGCAGACCAGAGTCCAGCCCAGGAGAACATTAACAATACCTCTCCTTAGATCATATCACCTTGGAAGTACTGAATCCTAACAAAACCCCAGAACTAGTTAAGAAAACAACAGAATAAAACAAAAAAATGAAACTTTGGGCAGTACCCTGTCCACACTGGGAGCAAAGTCCAACTTTAACATAAACAGACAAAAAATAGACTGGAAAATGTTGGAGGTAAAAGAAGGAAAAAGAAGAAGAAAAAAGAGGAAGAGGAGAAGGAGGAAGAAGAGGAAGACCAGGAGGAGAACAACAACAACAACAACAACAACAACAACAACAACAACAACCAGAACATAGAAAGTTACTTTTGTGACAGGGAAGATTAAAACACAAACAAATACAAGCTCAGAATGCTCTGCCAGAGGTCAGGCACAAATAGTCCATGTGAGTATTTGGAGTGGATTTTCTAAATCTGTGCATGCCTCATTTCTTGTGAGCTACTTCAATTCTGCTTTGATCATAAAACACAGAATCTTCTTTGATAAGGAGAATGATGTCAAAACTGGTACATCCAAAACATGAAAGAAAAATGTGAATTAGTCTCATGTTCAGAAAGGAATTGGGAAAGAGCTCAAAAATTATTTGGAAAAAAATAGAGGTAGAGAAAAATGGGGGGGATGAGAGTGACAGAAGAAAAATAAGAAAAAAAGAGTCAACAGCTTTGTAAAGGAAGCACAAAAAATTAATATAGAAAATAACTTTAAAAACAGAATAGGCTGCATGATAAAAGAAGTACCAAAATGCACTAAAGAGAACTCTCTAAAAAGGAAAAAAATGGTAAAATTGAACAAGATATATAAACATTTACTGGGAAAAAACCCAACTCCTTAAAAAGTAGAACTGTACAAATTAAAAGGAGGGACAAAAATGAAATAAAGAAAATAGTTCCTTAATTATTAGAATTGGGGAAGGGGAAGTTAATAACCCCATTAGACATTAAGAAACAATAAAACAAGATTTAAGGAAAAACAAGAAGAAAATGTGAAATATTTCATTAGAAAAAACAACTGACCTGGAAAATAGATCAATGAGAGATAAGTTAAGAATTAAATAGAGTACTTTAAATTCATTATAATAAAAAAGAGCGTAGGCATCATATTTTAAGAAATTATTAACTGTGACTCCTCAGATATCCTGGAACTAGAGGGTAAAATAGAAATTGAAAGAATCAACTGATCCCCTCCTCAAAGCGATCCTAAAATGAAAATCCTAGTAATGGTATAACCAAATTCCAGAACTCCCAGGTCAAAGAAAAAGCATTCCAAGCATCCAGAAAGAAACAATTCAAATATTTTGGAGACACAGTCAGTATAAAACAAGATTTCGCAGCTTCTATATTAAAGGAAAGGAGATCTTTCAATATAATATCATAGAGGGCAGAGGAGCTAGGATTACAACCAAGAATCACCTACCCATAAAAACTGAGTATAATCCTATGGGAGAAAATGCGTATTTCATGAAATTGAGAACTTTCAAGCATTCTTGATAAAAAAAGACCAGAGATGAATAGGAAATCTGACTTTCAGCTATAAGATTCAGAAGCATACTAAGGTAAACATTAAAAAGAAATCATAAGGGACAGCTAGGTGGTGTAGTGGATAAAGCATTGGCCCTAGCTTCAGGAGGACCAGAGTTCAAATCCGACCTCAGGCACTTGACACTTACTAGCTCTGTGACCAGGAGCAAGTCATTTAACCCTCATTGCCCCACCAAAAAAAGAAAGAAAGAAAGAAAGAAAGAAAGAAAGAAAGAAAGAAAGAAAGAAAGAAAGAAAGAAAGAAAGAAAGAAAGAAAGAAAGAAAGAAAGAAAGAAAGGAAAAAGGAAAAAATCATATTTTAGAAAAAGAAATTGAACAAGCCGTCAATGAGAAACCTAAGAAAAAATCCCATGGACCAGATTGATTTACAAGTGTGAGAAAATAATGGCATTTGGCAGATACTCAAAGGCTCACCTGGAGATGAATCTAAACTGATTGAATTAAGTGAGAGTGATTGACTGCTGATTAGCCTACTTAATGTTAATTAGATTGTAACCACACCTGGCTAGCCCTTAAGAAGGTATTTTTCTTAGAAGCTAAATTGAACTCAACTGGAGATGACCTTCAAGTACAGTGGACCAATGGATTTGGATGACACCTACCAATCAGCTTGAAGCAGTGTGTAAGGACTGCCTCTGCTCCAGACCTATAAAAAACTTCCACACTCAGTTTGAGAAGAGCTCATGATTGAAGCAGGCTCATGCTGAAGGACTTGAGGAAGAACCAGACCAGGCTGGAACTACAGACTAGATAGGCCTTTTCTTAACTTTCTGAATTCCACATATTTTCCTTTTTACTAATACCTAGTATTCTTTAATAAATGCTTAATGGCCAAAGACTGGTGCTAAAGCTTCTAATTTAAGGTGACCACACATTTTAAACATCAGACAAGTAAATTTTTCAAACTTTTAAAGAACAATTAATTCCAATACTATATAAACCATGTTGATAAATAGGCAAAGAAGGAGCCCCACCATATTCCTTTTGTGACACAAATATGATGTTGATACCTAAACTAAAAAGAGCCAAAACAGAAGAAGAAAAAAATAAAAATCAATTTCCTTAATATATATTGATGCAAAAAATAAATGAAATATTAACATGCAGTAATATATCACAAAGATCCTATACTATGACTAGGATGACTTTATATCAGGATGCAGGGCTATTTCAATATTGGGAAAAATATTCAAATAACTGACCATATCAATAACAAAACCAAAAGAAATCATATGATTATCTCAATAGATGAAGAAAAAGCTTTTGATAAAATAACCCATTTCCTATTTAAGAGCCAAAAACAAAACACCAGAGAATACAGGAATAAATGAAACTTTCCTTAAAATGATAAGTAATATCTCTCTAAAATCATCAGCAAGAATTATCTGTAATTGGGATAAGCTAACAATCTTCCTGATAAGTTCAGGGAAAAAGAATGTATGCACGTAATCACTACTATTATTCACCAGAAATTCTACCTACAGCAATAAAAAAAGAAAAAGAAATTGTAGAAATTAAAATGGGCAATGAGGAAATAAAACTATCAGTCTTTGAAGATAATATGATGATATACTTAGAGAATCCTAGAGAATCAACAACAACAAAATCTAGTTGCAATAATTAACAACTTTAGGGAAGTTATAGGATACAAAATAAATCCACCTAGATCAGCAACATTTTTATATATTTCCAACAATGTTCAGCATCAAGAGATAGAAAGATGAATTCCAACTAAAATAACTGTACTGTATAAAATATTTGGGCATCTACATGCTTTTATATGTTGATGGGTAGCCTTAAATTAATTTGCTTATTCAGTGCCATAACAATCAAATTATGAAAAATATATATTTTATAGAGCTAAGAAAAAATGAAAAATTTCATCTGGAAGTACTAAAAGTTAAAAATATCAAGGGAATTAATTAAAACAAGTGTGAAGGAAGATTGCCTAGGCATACAAGTTATGAAACTGTACTGTAAAGTGTTAATCATCAAAACGCCCTGGAACTGGCTAAAAAATAGAGTGGTAGGAAAGTAGAAAAGATTAAAAATGCAAGGTGAAGTAGTAAATAACCATAGCAATCTAGTGTTTGGTAAACCCAGAGAACCCAACGTTTGGCACAAGAACTTACTATTTAATAAAAACTGTGGGAAAAACTGGAAAACAGTGTGGCAGAAACTAGGTATAGACCAACATCTTACACAATATACCAAGAAAAGATCAAAATAGGTACAAGACTTAGACATAAAGGGTGATAAAATTGGCAAATTAGGAAAGAAAGGAACAGTTTATCTCTTAGATCTATGGAAAGGGGAAGAATTTATGACCAAACAAGAGGTATATAACATTATGAAATGCAAAATGAATCATTTTGTTTATATTATTTTTTTTGATTATACAACTAAAACCTATGCAAACAAGATAAGAAAAAAACCCAGAAAGCTGGGAAACCATTTATTTACAGCACATGTCTCTGATAAAGGCCTCAATTACCAAAAACAAAAGAAATAGTATGGTCCAATCATTGTCCATGTTCCACAGTTCCTTTTTTTCCCCTGGATTTGGAGAGCCTTTTCCATCACGAGTCCTTTGGAACTTTCTTGTACCATTGGATTGGTGAGAAGAATCTAGTCTATCACAGTTGATCAACACACAATGTTGATGATACTGTGCACAATGTTCTCCTGGTTCTGCTCATTTCACTCATCATCAGTCCATGCAAGTCCCTCCAGGTTTCTCTGAACTCCTCCTGCTCATCGTTTCTTACAGCACAATAGTATTCCATTACATTCATATACCACAACTTGTCCAGCCATTCCCCTATTGATGGGCATCCCCTGAACTTCCAATTCCTTGCTACCACAAAAAGAGCAGCTATAAATATTTTTGTACATGTGGGTCCTTTTCTAAAGGCCTCAATTCTTAAATATATAGCAAACTGAGTCAAATTTATAAGAATAAAAGTATTTAATCAAATGATAAATGGTCAAAGGATACCAACAGGCAGTTTTCAGGTAAAAAAATCAAAGCTATTCACAGTCATATGAAAAAATTCTCTAAAGCCCTATCAATTTGAGAAATTATAATTAAACCAACTCTCAGATACCACTTCACACTTATCAGATTGCCTAATGTGACAGAAAAAAGAAAATGACAAATGTGGAGGGGGGGGTGTAGAAAAATTGGGACAGCAATGCATTATTGGTAGGTTTGTGAACTAGTCATATCATTCTGCAGAACAATTTGGACATATGCCCAAAGGGTTATAAAACTATGCATACCCTTTGGCCAAGAAATATCATTGCTAGGTCTCTATCTCAAAGAAATCAAAGAAAAATTATTATATAAGATGTTCATAATAATTTATTTTTGTAGTGTCAAAGAATCAGATATTGTGGGGATTTCCATCAATTGGGGATTCGCTGGCAAGTTGTATGTGAATGTGATAAATACTGTCATGCTTTAAGAAATGACAAGCAAAATGGTTTCAGAAAAAACCTGGAAACTTTTCTAAGAACTCAAGCAAAGTGAAGTGGGAGAAAACTTTACAAAATAACAATATTATTAAGGATAATCAACTATGAAAGACTTAGTACTCTGATCAAGACAATGATCTAAGACAATTACAAAGGTCCCACAGTGAAAAATGCTACCCACCTCCAAAAAGAGAACTGATGAACTCTTAATGCACATTGAAGTTTATTTTTTAACTTTCTTTTCATTGTATATTTTCTTTTGTAGGATTTATATGTATGCATATATGTATATATATATATGTATATGAAGAAACTTGTCTTCTCATTTTAAATGCAGTATTGATTTTTACATATTTTATCATATATATACCAAGTATTAATTATTGGAGAAATTGATACTCATTTTCCAGGGTTCAGTGAGAAAATCAGTTATTGGAAATATAGAGATTTCCATGAATTATATCCTAGTGATTTCTAAACTTACTCTTATGAATGATGATAAATTATTCTAACACCGAAAACCCACTAACTGGATATGCTTTATCAAATGACAAAGTGGACAAACATATTGGATACAGGTAAATTGTCACAGTGAAAGGATTCAAAATAAAGCCTGTTAAGTAACTGTATTTGAACTGCTGATAAAACCCTTTCCTAATCCCACCCATACAATAGTTTGGACAAGAGTTTTCCTTAGTTTAGTTTTGATGTTTCATTCACACTTGTATGCCAAGACATTCTTTGGCTTTGCTTAAAAGATTTTATAGTTCTTGGCATGTTTGCACACTGTTTTGCCAAGTGTCATAATGACTTTTCTGGTTTCGACAGCTAAATTTATTTGATGCTGCTTGATACACAATTGCCTATTTTTTATTTTTAACTGATTCTTATCTCTTAATAGTATTTGTTTTCTTTTTAGTTATCATATATTGGCTTGGTCATGAGAATTTTCAGAAAGATCTGTGTGTCTTTGTTTCTTTCTGTTCCTTTGGCAACCATTTTATCACCCTCGGAAGACAAACTTCCTACATAATGTACATATCTAGAACATATTGCCTTATGGTCATAGACAGTGCTGGTAACTTGGTTGTTACTCATAACTTTCAATTCATCCCATCTGTTTATTTCTCAGAATCATTTTTAGGCATTTAATCTGTTGCTCATTCAAATACATGTTGTCATCTTCTTTAAAAAGATGTCTGTCAAGTATAATAATTCAAAGACTTTTGCTTTTGCCAAACTAGGTATTATTTATACTCATTGAGATCATAACCTTTCTAACTTTTTGGAGATGATCGTTTTGAGTTCTATTTGGGGATGGGGAGAAGAATCATGATGTAGTTGCAAAATTTCCAGAGATGAGATTCTCTGAACTTAGCTAGGCTGGTTTTTATATAATAGGAGACAATCTTTTGATCATTTTCTCTCTCTAGAATCTTTGTCTCTTGGCTGTCAAAGATCTCAGCCAATGGCTCAGCCATTCAATCCACCACTTATGTCCAAAAACTACAATATAGTTTATTTTGGTCTGGTTACATAAATGTCTATGAAGTATGTTAGGTAAGTAATCTAAGTTTTGAATCATTGAACCCAAGAGCCAATGATTAGCATGTACAAATATGAGACAGTTACATCATACAGTGGGTAGAGTTCTAGACTGAATCAGAAAGAACTGAATCTAAATATTGCCTGAAACCATCACTAGCTTTGTGATACTTAACTTCCCTCTGCTCATTTCCTCATAAATAAAATAGGGAAAATAATTTTTGGCCAACATTACAGGGTTATTATGAGGATCAAGGGAGATCATCTAAGTAAAGTGCTTTGTAAACGATAAAAATATTTGTTATATGGTCACATAGTTATGCATGTTTGTATCACATAGATACATGTAGATACACATATATGCAATATGTAAAATATGAATATAAAATCTATATAAAATGCTATATAAATCTATTGATGAAGATAATGATGATAGTGATGGTGGTGGTTATGGTGAGGATGCTGATGGTGGTAGTGATGGTGGATTCTACCTGCCTATGTTATACGGTATTTTCTCTTGTTTACATCCTTTTCTTCTATTTTGGCATTGATTTTAACTTTTAGCTAGTAAGTGATCTTATGATATATAGATTGCTGTTTTGTTTTGTTTTGTATTTTGATTACACTTTGGTAAGTACTAACTTCCTGTATGTTTTGAGTGAATTTTACTAATGTGAAGTTTGGTGCTTGACATGCTGTAATCGCCTGGCCTGACTCAAGATGGATCCCTGGAAGTATAGGTCCAAAAACGGAATGAAATGAGACATTTATAGTGCATCTAACAATTAACTAAATGAGAATTACGTAGTCACAGCAGGGGAAGGATGTTGAGAACAGGAAAGGAAGGTTCATCCAAGACAAAGCACTGATTAAGTTGAGCTTACATACAGCTCCCAGTCATAGTCATGATGTTGCTTTATAGACTGAATCATACAAAAGGGGCCTAAGTCTCTGATATCCCGGTTGTTTTTTACCTGTGTAAACAGATAATTACATCAATGTCCAGAGCCTCAATCTTCCAAATGAATCAAAGACAGCTTCAATGCCTTTCAATGAAATATTAGCCTAATTTTCAGAGGTTCAGTCTTAAGATATTTCTCCATTATGCACACTCACTTCCTTCTTATTTCATGCTTATATAGGTATGTATGTATATATACATATATGTACATGTGTATATATGAATATAGACATATGCGCATAGATATACACACACACATATATATATGCACATGCACACCTAAACACATACACAGCTATGCCTACCTACATACAGATATAACATATACATATACCATAGACTTATGTGCATATATATGTGAATGTATTGTGTGTATGCATATATATACACACATGCACATACACATACATCTTCTTTATTTCTTTCTATTTCATCTGTAGCATTTGTCAACATTGATATGTTTCAAGTCTCCAGTAGTATATCAATTCAGCAGTCATTGGTTGAACATCTCACAATTAAATATCAGTAGTTAAATTAATATTTCCAGATGGTATAAAACCATGTGATTCTGAATAACAATTGCTTTATTTTCCAAAACTCTGACACCACTGTAACACAAATAGCAAGGTACAATAAGTAACTGAGAGCAGTTGATATTTTTTTATGTGATTCATGAATCTTCATGGTCAGAGAATTCGATCTGCTGGTGATGAACTTTTTTTTTTCTGTTTGGTTGCTGCTTGGGCTGTAGATAGTTTAATTTTTAAATAATTCCTAAAAATAAATAAATAAATTCCTAAAGATATTTTAAAAATTCTTTGACAGTATGTGCTACATTGGAAAATCATTGAGAATTTGTGATGAGTGAATGGTAAGGACTTCTGTAAAGGTACTATAGAAATTCATCATGTACTTGTTCATATTTGGTACCTTATGCTGTCCTGAATATATGATAGATTTGCAAGTTAATCATGGGGACAGAATCAAGGAAATTTATCTATTCAAGGTAATATTTGGATGCAAGAAAAACAGATGTTTGGGGTGAGTTCTAGAACTGAGTTAGAGAGTGAGTTAAGGTTGAAATGAAATGATAATTATCTGGCTATGTTGTTGCATATTTCTGGAAATCAGCGCTGTAATTCTTCAAGATTTGGTAACCTTTCTTCTGGCCTCTGAGGAGTGATGGTATTAATGGTAATGAGGATTTGGGAATCAGGACTGGTTACAGACACTGATATTGGAAGAAGAAATATTATGATAATGTTACTATTCCACAAATCAACTTTAACTATTATTAATGGGATACAGTTGTTATTTACCCCCTCCAATGTCATACACTTTCTTCCTTGCTACCAAACCCTCAAATTTGCTTTCCTAGAGATCTCCTTCTTAAATGAGCATTCATCCCCCCCAATTCAAGCAAATCTTTTTCCTAGGTTGTCTCCAGCATTTTCTTCTATTCTCCTTTAGTTATTTTTAAGAAGCTAATTGTTATAGTTGGAGTGATTGTTTAATATATATTATTAGTTGAGGACATCGTGTAAAACTTTGTTCTGCATATAAGAACAGCAACAACAAAATTCCACTTTACCATTGAGAACCACATGGGGGAAAAATCTAGCATTATTTCTTTGAAAAGTGAATTCATGAATCTAGATCAATAGGGGGAGCTTTTAGATTCACTAGCTGACATTGTTTTTGTGTTATGTTAGAAAAGGCATCAAATGCCTGAGGGCTAGAGTGTTAAAAATATTGCTTTGCTTAAAGAATAGCAGCACTGAGATTTCTACAAATGTATTTTTGATCTGAAAGGACTTGTAGGGTGCCTATAATCACCATGTCCTTTGTTACATTGATTTTTAATATATATGGTTAGCACAGGATATTTTGTAGCCCAAATGAGAAGCTCCTGGAAGCAAATGCATATTACAAGGGAGTAGAAAGCCTATATTGTATGTGTCTAGAAATAGAAAATCATTTGTTTAAATAAAATCAAGCTGAGTTCAGTAATTGATGGCATCTTTACCCCCTGAAGCTCCATGAAATGACTGTTGCTCATTTATATAATAATTAAAATGTGCCAACAATTTAGTTGTACCCACTGAAATTGTCAAGCACCATTCCAAATACAATTCAAAAGAAAATCAGTCAAACATAGTATTATATGTCATTATAATTTTGTAGATTTCTAATAAAAATAAGCAATTGCCACAATTTGTCTGTTTCTATAATCAGAGCTAACAAGGGCATTAATTATGTCATCCATTTGTCTTTAATTGCCTTTCTTCCCTAATGAATTCTTCATGTACTTGTCCAACTTTTGGTACTTTTATGCTATACTGATGCCATCATGGATTTCCTGGTTCCCTATATCAGGCTTCACGTCTGCATGAGAATGCAAAGTTTTATTGAACAATCTCTGCGCAGCCAATTAGCAAGCTGATAGGAAATAACCCTAATCAAAGGTATGGGGGGGTAGTAATTTGTTACTGCCCAAACTGGATTCTCTAATTATTCTGTAAATACTTATTTGGTTATATAAATATTTATTTATGTCATTTGAAGAGAGATTTGAGTAAGTAAAATCCCTATAATTGAGTTTCGTTGTATAATCACTCAAACAGTCCCAAATTGAAACCCCCGATGGCCTGTCAATGTATAATATTTCTCAAGGATTTTTACTAGGTCAGAATAATGTTTTTCTTCCATTTTTTTGGGGGGGAGATATGTCATATAACCAATGTCATTGATATTATAGATTCTTGATTAATATTTTTGTAATGAATAAAGTAATGTCTGACCCCAATAAATGGCTCCTGTAGGTATTATTGAATTTACAATAGGGGACATAGTCAATATTCTTTTCGTTCCTGTGTTCTCCTCCCTTCTCTTCCCATAATGTTTCTTTCCTTTCCTTTCCTTTCCTTTCCTTTCCTTTCCTTTCCTTTCCTTTCCTTTCCTTTCCTTTCCTTTCCTTTCCTTTCCTTTCCTTTCCTTTCCTTTCCTTTCCTTTCCTTTCCTTTCCTTTCCTTTCCTTTCCTTTCCTTTCCTTTCCTTTCCTTTCCTTTCCTTTCCTTTCCTTTCCTTTCCTTTCCTTTTCTTTCCTTTCCTTTCCTTCCCTCCTTCAACCCTCCCTTCTTTCCTCCCTTTCTTCCTTACTCCTTCCTTTTGTTCCTCCCTCCCTTCTTTCTTCCATCCCTCTTACTCCCCCCTCCCCCTTTCTCTCCTTCCCTCTCTCCCTTCTTTCCCTTTCATGTCTTTTTCTCTGTCACTCTCCATGGGCCTGAATCTTAGTTTCTTTCTCCCCCCCCCGCCCTCCCCCCTTTCTCTCCATGCCAGAAAATAATCAGAACATTTAGTTCAATTTATTAATTTATAAATGTATTCTATTGCTATATTCTGTTCTGTTATTTTGTTAGATTATTATATTTTTTGTGATTTTATCTTTTGAAATGCCAAGTAAAATCCTAATAGCAAGAACAACAAAAATAAATCCCTTACAATCTAGTCATAGAATAAACAAAACAAAGAACAACATCTTCAAATTCCAAAAACCATTAAATATTAAGGAAAATAACAACAGTAATTATTCGTGCTTATGCATGAAACCATGATTTTCTATTATTTTCTATTGGGAAAGAAAATTGGACTCTAATGTTAAAAAGGTGGAAAGGATAGTGTACATTGAATTTTCCGTGAGTTATTTGGTCTTTTATGTTAGCTTCATTTAAAGAGTGAAAGGCACAGTGAATTCTGTTTTGTTTTGTTTTAACAGCATTTTCACTCTGTCTCATTTCATGTTTTGGGGTTTATGGGATGTTCAGGGAGAACTAGCACTTCTGGTGTGAGGGCTTATTGAGGTTTTTCCATGGCTACTCATCCACCTTTGGTGACCCCCCTTTCATCTAACCCTCACCTGTGGCTCCAAGAAGCTGTAGCTTACCCAGCAGACATACCCTGGGAAAACTGTCTCAGTATATATGCTAAACCAGGTTGAGAGTTACTGACAGGCCTCAAACCCATCAGTGAGGTAAGAGGATGCATATGTCAAGGAGATGTCCTCTGGTGAAATGCGGGAATATGAACAATTTGTTCTAAAGGCTGTGCATTAGGCCAAACAAGACACTGTGGAGCACTTAGAGTTTGGTCGAATATCAAAGATGCCAAGGTTATCCACACCGTATCCTGGGCCATTGCTACTCATCCTGATTTTTGTCTTGCCACGGAACTTTGATGACTCCAGAAGAGAGAATGAGACTGACCATTTTGTGCAATTTTGCCTTATTTATATCTAATTCATAAACACGTCAAGAAATCACCCTGTTATGTTATTGGTCCTCTTGGAAACAAAGAACAAACAACAATATTTACATGCTCTTATGGTTTTCTCTTATACAGATTGAACAATGCTTCAGTCTATATATTTGTTGCTTCTGATGACTCCTATGCTATTATTTACTCTTCTTCCTCCCATATTCACTTGTTCAAACCCTACTTACCCTTTAAAGTCCAACTGAAATAACACTTCTCTTACAAAATCTTCCCCGCTTGTGCTACTCTAAATCGTGTTTCTTTTTGGGACTTCACCATAGCAATTATAGTATCTCTCTTTTAATTGAAGTATTATAATTTTATAATATCACCCCCCAATGGTGATAATAATCATTACTATTATGCAGTAAAATGATAATATTTTAATAATTCACTGAATACATGATTTCATCAACATGAAGATTGTAACTCACTGGCATTCTTAATATATGTCTTTCTTATGCATGACTTTCAATAAATTTTCCAGAGGAAATATATGGAATTCCTTGAAGGTTGTCCAGTGTTTTTTTAAAATAAATATTTTGTCTTTTTAGAAGAATAAAAACATTTCTCCCTTTTTTCTTTTTTTCCCAATTATTTGGAATTTTATCCCCTCCAAATTACATGGAAAAACATTTTTAATATCCATTTTAAAAACTTTGTGTTACAAATACTCTTCCTCCCTCCCTCCCCACTCCCCCCTTAAGAATGCAAGCAATTCAATATAAGTTATACTGTGTAGTCATGCAAAACATTTACCTATTTGTCAGGTTGTGAAAGAAAACAGACAAAAAAATTAAGAAAAGAATGTATCAATCTGTATTCAAACACCATCAGTTCTTTATAGATAGATCACATTTTTCATAAATCCAAGAGTTGTCTTGAATTATTGTATTGCTGAGAATAGCTAAGTAATTCACAGCTGGTCATCTTACAATATTGCTGTTACTTTGTATACAGTACATTTCACTGCATAAGCTCATGTAAGTCTTTCTCGGTTTTTCTGAGAACATCCTGCTCATCATTTCTTATTGCACAAGAGTGTTCCTTCATAATCCCATCCCACAATTTGTTCAGCCATTCCCCAATTGATGGGCATCTCCTCAATTTCGAATCCTTTGCACCAGTAAAGATCTACCATAAATATTTTTGGTACATATAGATCCTTTAAGTTTTTATTTTTTATCTCTTTTTGAATACTGACCTAGTAGTGGTATTACTAGGTCAAAGAGTTTTAAGCCCTTTGGCCATAGTTCCAAATACTTCTTCAGAATGGTCAAATCTGTTTCCAACTCCATCAACAGTGCATTAATGTCTCATTTTCCCCATATCCCCTACAACATTTGTCATTTTCCTCTACTGTTATATTATCCAATCTAATAGGTATGAGGTAATACCCCAGAATTGTTTTGGCTTGCATCTTTCAAATCAATAGCGAGTTAGAGAAATTTTTTAATATGGCTATATGATAGCTTTGATTATTTCATCTGAAAAACTGCTCATATCTTTGATCATTTATCAGTTGGGGAATGGCTCTTATTTTAACAATTTTGATTCAGTTCTCTATGTGTGTGAGAAATGAGGCCGTTTGCAGACAAATTTGCTTTAAAATTTTTTCACAATTACTACTGCTAACGTAATTTTCCTCTATCCTATGCCCTCCCCATGCCATTTACTATATTTTCTATCTCCTTTCACCCTGTCCCTCCTCAAAGGTCTTTTGTTTCTGACTGCCTGTTCCCCAAATCTGTCATCCCTTCTATCACCTCCCCCACCTTATCCCTTTCCCTCTTACTTTCCTGCAAGGTAAGATAGATTACTACATCCAATTGAGTGTGTATATTATTCCTTCTTTGAGTCAATCCTGATGAGAGTAAGATTCACTCATTCCCCAGCACCTCCCCCATATTTACCTCCGCTATATAAGCTTTTTCTTGCTTATTATATGTGTGATACTTTAACCCATTCCACCTCTCCCCTTCCCTTTCTCCAAGTGCATTTTCCTCTTACTCCTTAAATACACTCTCAGAAGATTGACTGATGATGATGATGATAAAACATATGGTACTTTGCTGGGCTATTGTGAAGAAAATTCTTTGTAAGGTATAAGGTACTATATAAATGTTATCCATTACTGTTGCTATAATAATACACCTCATGAGTTTATTGTAAGGAAATCTCTCTTTAAAGTACTATTTAAATGTAGTTTACTATAAAAAATGATGATCAGGATGCTATTAGAAAAATTTGGAAAGGCCTACATGAGCTGATGCAAAATGAAATGTACTGTATACAAAATAACAGCAACATTGTAAGATGATCTGCTGTGAATGACTTAGTAATTTTCAGCAATACAATGATCCAAGACAAATCTGAAGGACTTATGAAAAATGCAATCCATCTACAGAGGAAGAACTGATGGTATCTGAATACAAATTGAAGCAAAATTTTTTTTGGTTAATTCCTTTATCTGAAGTTTTGTTTTTGTCTGTTTTCTTTCATAACCTGGCTAATGTGGAAATGCTTTGCATGACTACTCATCCATAACTTATATTGTATTTCTTGAGTTATTAAGGGGGATGTGGGCAGGGAGGGAGAAAGAGAATTTGGAACACAAAATTTAAAAAAATAATGTTAAAATTTGTTTTTACATATAATTTGGGAAAATAAAATTCTAAATAAATAAATGTTCAAAAAAAGAAACTTTAATACTTTCTTTTTCTTAACCAGGTCAACTACTTTTTAAATATCAATAACTATTATGCATAGAAAGATATTCTCTGCTATCCAGTCATCTGTGTGATGGTGAAGATATGATCTACAGAAAAACAAGTGTAAACACTTCCCTTGTTCTCTGAGCTTTATCAAAGATATCTCTTGACATGTTCCTAGATCATGCTAAGCCAAGTTGTTTAGAGATAAATCACAATTCCAGGATCTGCTGTTTCATTTTATAATGAATTCTTAAATGAAGAAACTCTCTCTACAAGTGCAGTTTGGTGGTATCTTTGCTGCCTCTAATCTTAGAGTATTGTTTAGAATACCAAGAGGCAATGTAACCTGTAAACAATCATAGAGACAGTATATGTCAGAGAAAAATACATGCAAACCTTTCTTCCTGGCCTTGAAGTTATCTCTATGCACCAAACATGGTTATTTCTTGAGATAATAAAATACTATCTGAATGTTGGTCAATATTCTATTATTTTATTTAGTTGGTACCATCCTTTAAATAATAACTGACGTTTACATGGTACTTTAAAATTTGAAAAGCATTTATAGGTGTTATTTCATTTGACCATCACAATACCCTAATGAAGAAGACATTACAGATATTTTAAAACACATTTTACAGATCAAGAAACTGAGACCTAGTGAACTCATCTAACTTGCCTGTCATCACACAGGTGGAAGAGCAAAGATTTGAACCTAGGTTTTCCTGATTTAAGTTCTACCACTCTTTCCACTATATTGCTAATGAATTTCCTATTTTTGAAATATATTGATATTTCTCTCTAATTGAGATTGTTTCACTTCTAGCATTTACAGAATATTGTAGATTAAATTTACCTTGATGATTTAATGCCCTTTCTTTATAACATTTTTGTATGTGTGTTGGGAAGTATAAGTATTTTAATCCACACTTTATAGATTGGAGAAATGAGGCTCAAAGACGTTATGTGACTTGCCTAAGGATTATCAACTATTTAATACAGAGACAGAAATTTATCCCAGATCTTCTGTCTTAGTTAAATTTTACTCACCTATTCTCTACTAATTCCATGTAAGCTCTAATAATTAAAGAATTATGTATTATTTAACTATTAGATCACCAAGTCAATATGTCAACACACAGTTATTAATCACCATCTCTATGCCATGTATTATGTGAAGCACTAGGGATATAAAGAAATTTTTAAAAATAGTCCCTGATAGTCCCTGCTCTCAACAACCTCACAATTTAATGGGAGATAAAACATGCAAATAATATGAAAAAAGAAGATGTATACAGAATGAAAGGGGAGTTAGTCAAAAGAGTAAAGGGAGTAGCTTTAAAGGGGATCATGAAAAATGGGATTTTAGGTGGGACTTGAAGGAAACTAGAGAAGTCAAGAGATGGCATTGGGGAAGTAGAGAATTCCAGGAGTTGTGGCATGCGAGTGAAAATGGCCAGAGTTGAGAAATATATTTTCTGAGCCACAGCAAATACGTCAGTCTTAATGAAACACAGGAGACATGAGGGAAAGTTGAAGCACTGTAGTTTTCAAATAGTACACAATTAAATGTATATTTGATGATTTAATATCAATGTATATGTAATATTTGCATAGAAATGGTTTTAAGAAAAAAGGACACTATTGGAAATTGGGAGGTCTTGTTTCTAGATCTGAATTTGTTACCAAATCACTATGTGATCACAGATAAGTTACTTAATCTCCATGTAGGATAGCTTTTTCATTAGTGAAATAGAAAAAAAAATAATGTTCTACCTCACAGGGCTATTATAAATATCAGGTGAAATAAAGTTCACAAAGTGTTTTGAAAAATACTGCATAATTTTTTTTTTGCAAAACTTAGTAGAAATTTAAAAAAACCCACAGAGATAGTGCCTAATGTCAAAATGTTCAGAATCACCACTTCTCAATTATTTCCATCTATGCAGGCTTCTCATTATACAGAAAAATTATTTAAAAAGTAGTTTTCATTCCATGACCTGGTCCCCATTCTGACCTCTGTATTCATTAAATGTGTTAATGGATTAATATTTTTTTCCTGAATTTTGCTTCACCCTTGACATTAAAAAGACATTTGTCCTAATTTTTATCCCTTTAAATAGGAAGAATCCTGTCTCCTATCAATCAGCTTTTATGTACATACAGCAGAAAACTCCAGGATCAGGGCTTTTTATGTTCTACAAGTAATGAAGCATAATAGTGAATAGTTGAAGATGTTGATAAGCTAAAATTATTTTTATTTGTGCATGGCAAATACAATGATATCTCCTTATCTCATTGCCCAGGGAATGAGACATGTAAATGCCTATCTATCAGCCAGAAAATAATGAGTCTAGACTGTGGAGCAAGCCCTTAAAAATAATGACATAATTTTTAAAATACCTATTGAACAGAAACAATATATTTTTTTCAGGGAGATAGTTTATTAACTTGTTTGCATATACAGTACCAATGAAAGGCAGATATATGATGTCTTGTCTTTTTGTCCTTCAATAACAGATGTTTGGATTAATTTATGTTGTCAGTACCATTTAGGGAATACTGTGAGATTGCAAGTGCCTTTAGAAAGCGTAAATCCAAGTGTCCTTTCTCAAAGAAGTTTTACCCAAAGCCTACAATCACAGAGCCATGAGTAAATCACATTGTTTATGTATTTGTAGAATATTGGGTTTTTTTAATAGAAATAATGTTTAATGCTGCTGTTACTGCTGGTACCACTACCTGCTGCTGCTACTACTACTGCTGCTGCTACTGCTACTACTACCACTGCTAGTACTATTACTACCACCTGCTACCACAACTACAAGTACTGCTGCTACTACTGCTACTGCTGCTGCTGCTACTATTACTATTACTAGGAGTCCTATAATGTCCCTTTGTGACTGTGGAATCTCTACTGCTTCCAATTTTTGATATGCAGTTTTTAATCAGAACCTCCCAGATCAGGGGGCAGGCAGCTAGGTGGCATAGTGGATAAATTTGGCCTCAGGCACTTGACAATTACTAGCTGTGTGACCATGGGCAAGTCACTTAACCCTTATTGTCCTGAAAAAAAAAAAAAGGAATAGAAAAAAAAGCCTCCCGGATTTAGAGCTTTAAGCCTCATTTTTAATGAATCTCTATGCCAGATCAAGCCAAGTAATGTGTCATTTAAAACCAAAAAAATCAATTGTAACATATCTAGATGAATAATATAGAATTGGACATGGCAGCAGTTATTCTGAATACTCATTCACCAAATGGTTGCTAACTACTCTGTTAGATCACTGATGTCTCAATATTGATGTGACAGTTTAGAGAACATCGATGTCTCCCCTTTCCACTAAAATGCCTCTCCATTTTTTATGTTCCCTTTTCCTGTGCTCATCTCAATTACTGCACTCCAGACTCACTCAATAGCCTGAAAGACTATTTTCCTCCTTTAAAACTATGCTCAAAGTGAGCTTACACAATAAAAGTCTATACTGTGAAATCACTTTGATATGAAACTCATGTATAGCATTCTTGTAGATATAGTGCACAGATATCTCCAAACCCACCCCCATCTGCAGGTAAAAACGGAAGGAAGGAAATAGAGAGAGAGAGACAGAGACAGAGAGAGACACAGAGAGAGAGAGAGAGACAGAGAGAGACAGAGACAGAGAAAGTAAGTATAAAAGGGGAAAAGGAAAAAAAAGTACAGTCCCTTCAAATCACATTCGGGACATAAATATTCTGTAAGCATTCATCAATTTATATATTATATAGTTTAAAGATAGACATGTGAGGAGGACAGAAAATATAGGATTGTGATAGCTGAAGGGATTGCAGAGAAAAGATGGATACTGATATGTAGTGACGATGGAAGGAAAAGCAAATACTCCTTAGATTACATCACAGAAATTTAGGAGGAAATTATTATCAAAACAATTTTAATGCCATTTATTATGTGGGCTAAGAATGACTAATCACATTTCTTAATTATGGTACTATGCTTGCACAACATGGAGATAGTTCTTCTGCAAGTGAAAGAAATCAAGAAAAAACATAAGGGCTCATTGCATCAGTCCAATAAATGTTAATTTACATCTATTTAAATACAAGACAATGAGTTTACTCACTGGGGAAGATAGTAAAATAAAATAGGTAACATTCATGCTTTTGAAGAATTTCCCATTTAGTAGTCATGTACACAAATAATTATGGCAGAAAGAATAATGAAAAAGTGAAATGAGTATCAGATGTTATTTTATAGAAGTGAGTAAATACTTCTAGCAGCAAGGTTCAGGGTAGGTTTTGTGAAGATTTCACTTGAGCTCGGACTTAAAGGACAGATAGGCTTTCAACAGTCATTGAAAGGGAAAGGATTAACACATGCAGAGAATAAGTGTGCAAGCACCCCAGGTTTTATGTTTGTATGACAATAAGCAGTCCACTTAGGCTGGAGTTAAGAATTCCCAAAAGAAAGTATTATAAAATAACCCGAGCAAGGTTAGTTGTGGAGAATATTAGGAAAGTCAAGGGAGAGAGTCTGCTTGCGATTTGGAAAACACTAGGGAGCCATGGAAGATTTTTGATCAGTGAAGTGGTATAATAAATACCATGTATTATGAAGATTAATACAGAACCAGGGTGTATGATTGAGTGTAGTGAACAGATGCCAGAAATACCAAAACAAACTGCCTTATTCCAATAGGAATAGTTATATATAAACAAGTGTGGTAGCACTGGTAACCAATTCAAAAAATACTGATAGGACTTGGTAAATGGTCGGTTGTGAGCTACAAGGGAGAGGAAAGAGGAATAATGACTGAACAACTTCAGACACATAAGGGTTTCATTGAAAATGAGAAGACAAAGTAAAGATTTTGGAAGGAAAAAGTTTTAGATACTGATTTTGAAATGCTGACAGGACATGCAGATGAAAATATTTATTAACAGTCCTAACAATATTCACCTTTTTGCATTTCTCTTACAATTTATAATATTTTCAGTTTGGGTGCCACCTTTTATTAAGGGCATTGACACATTTGAACAGATGAAAGAAAAACCAGATGGGTAAGGGCACTAGAAACTCTGCTCTGCTCCCTGAAGTAACTGGGGTTATTCATCCTCAGGAAAATATGATAGCTGTCTTCAAGTATTTGAAGGGATATTTTGTGGAAAATGGATTATAGTGGTTTGCTATCCTCAGAGGACAATAAGTGGGAGTTATAGAGAAGCAGATAAATTCAGTTTAAGGACAAACTTCCTAGATATTAGAGTTTTCTAAAAGGGGAATTGGGGATGTAACAGTGTTTTTTGTTTGTTTGTTTGTTTTTTCCTTATTGGACTTAATGACTACTAGTGTGGGATGTTGTAGAAAAGATATTTGTTCAGGTATGAATTAGTTTTTATGGCCTACCTTCCAAAACCATTACTCTGTAATTCTCTTACAAAGTGTTTCACTTACACCAACACTATACTGAACAATAATAATAACAATAATAATAATAACAATGAGAGAAGTAATAAGGAGGAGGATGAGGAGAGAGGAGAAAGTGTGGAATGGTCTTTCTTTCCCTTCAAGAAATCTCCCACCAACTCCAAAAAAACTCCAAATGCAGCCAGAAAACAACTCCTGGAGCAGCAGAACCCACAAAAAGACAGCTGAGAGTATTTTCCAGCCAAAGACACCTTGGAAGTTTGGTAGAAGGGGGAGCTGGCCTGGGAGTGGAGTCCAGCCCTACTAACTATTGCACCTATACAGATACAGCCCCAGGCAGACTGCACTGGAGAAACTTACCCCTGAGCCTCCAAATCAGCTGCAGTGCCTGCGTTGTCTTCTGGAACTAAGATCATGGTCTGGTGAGAGGGCTGAACAACTGGTGGGGTGCAGGGGATGGTGGGGGAGTCCATGGGGGTGTATGTAAGAGATAAGGGGGGGATTTAGATGCCCTACCCCAGCAGAGAACCAGGAAGAAGCCTTGAGTCCTGGCAGCCCAGGTTGGGGAGGGGTGCAGGCCCATTGGTGCTAGCAACCACAGAACACAAAGTTTTGCTGCCTGGTTGATTGGAAAGTTGGCCTGGGGCTATCAATTGACCAGAGAAAGGGCCCTGTAGGAAAATAGGAGGGGAAGGTTATAAGGGGGGATGTGTGATAGAAGAGAGGGCAGATTTAGGGAAAAGATAGTCAGAAGCAAAATACTTTTGAAGAAGAACAGGATGAAAGAAGACAGAGAAAAGAGTGATTGATGTGGGGGAAAGGAATAAGGTGGAGAGAAAGACAGCAATGGTAGCAGTGAAAAAAAAAATTGAAGGAAGTTTGGCTGATAAAGGCCTTATTTCTCACACACATAGAGAATTGAGCCAAAGTTGTTAAAATAAGAAGCATTTCCCAAATGATAAAGGATCAAAGAAAAGAACAGTTTGTAGATGAAATAATCAAAGCTATATATAGCCATATGGAAAACAAATGGTCTAACACACTATTGATTAGAAAGATGCAAATATTTTTTTCTTCTTTTTTTCAGTTTTTCCCTTGTGTTCTGATTCTTCTTTCACAATAGGACTAATGCAGGAAAAAATAATATTTATAGCAGCTCTCTTTGTGGTGGCAAAGAACTGAAAAAGAAGGGAATGCCCATCAATAGGGGAATGGCGAAAAAAGTTGTGGTATATGAATGTAATGGAATACTATTGTGCTGTAAGAAACAATGAGGAGGAGGAGTTCAGAGAAACTTGGAAGGATTTATATGAACTGATGCTGAGTGAGATGAGCAGAACCAGGAGAATATTAACATTAACCAGGAGAACAGTAACAGCAACATTGTGTGATGATCAACTGTGATAGACTTAGCTCTTCTCAGCAGTCCAATGATCCAAAACACTTTCAAAGGACTCATGATAGAAAATGTTCTCCACATCCAGAAAAAAGAACTGTAGATTCTGAATGCAGATTGAACCATACTGTTTCTACATTTTGGCTGTTTTCTTTTTTTCTTTTTTAAAGTTTTCTCCTTGTGTTCTGATTTTTCTTTCACAATATGACTAATGTAGAAATATGTTTAATATGATTGTACATATATAACCTATATCAGATTGCTTTTTGTTTTGGGGAGGAAGGAGGGAAGGGAGAGTGGGATAAAAATTTGGAACTAAAATGCTATGAAAACAAATATTGAAAACTATCTTTACATGTAACTGGAAAATAATAAAACACTTTTACAATAAAAAAAGAAAGAAAGGTGCAAGTCAAAACAATTCTGGGGTATTACTTCATACCTATTGGATTGGATAATAGGATGGCAGAGGAAAATGACAAATGTTGTAGGGGATATGGGAGAAATGAGACATTAATGCACTGTTGATGGAGCTGTAAACTGATTCAAACACTGTAGAGCAATTTGGAACTACTGCCAAAGGGCTATAAAACCATGCATACTCTTTGACCTAGTAATACCACTACTAGTTCAGTATTCATCAAGAGATAAAGAATAGAAAGTTAAAGGACATATATGTACAAAAATATTTATGGCAGATTTTTTATGGTGCAAAGAATTCAAAATTGAGATGTCCATCAATTGGGAAATGGCCGAACAAATTGTGGAATGAGATTATGATGGAACACTCTTCTGTTATAAGAAATGAGAGCAGGATGCTCTCAGAAAAAACTGGAAAGAGTTTCATTAGCTGATGCAAAGTGAAATGTACTATGCACAAAGTAAAAGCAATATTGGAAGATGATCATTGTGAATGACTTAGGTATTCTCAGCAATACAGTGATCCAAGACAACTTGGAAGGAATAGGTCAATATAGTATATATTTTTTAATTATGCTTACCCAAAACAACATGATACTATATTGTTCAATCTATATATGTAAATGGTTCAGATTCTTCCTAATGTTTTAACTTAGTTGAAAAAGTGCTTTTCAGAAAGCAAATTTTGAAGAGCAATTAAAAGGACATCTCCTATGAAGATTTCTCATAAAAAATATTGTCACTTTTGAGCAAAGATGATGTAAAAATGTTAAATTCAGACCTGTGGTTTTGTCAGTGTAAGGGACTCCTGATATGGAACTTCTCTCCAATATTACAGACTGATAGCTAATTTGTAACTTATAGTTGTAGAATGCTTGGGGAACTGAGAGTTTCAAAGAAATTTAGAGAAATTCAGATAATATGGGTCAAAGGCAGACCTTGAACCTAGAGGACTTTATTCATTTAAGACTAGCTCAGGGGCAGCTAGGTGGCACAGTGGATAGAGCACCGGCCCTGGAGTCAGGAGTACCTGAGTTCAAATCCGGCCTCAGACACTTAACACTTACTAGCTGTGTGACCCTGGGCAAGTCACTTAACCCCAATTGCCTCAGTAAAAAAAAAAAAAGACTAGCTCTTTGTTAACTGTTTCACATGGGGCATATAATTTGATAGAAAGCATAAGGTGATTAGGTAGAATCAATACAATTCTAAATGTTAGGGAAAAAAACAGTGCTTCTCAAGTACTAGTAATGCTTGATTAGTATAAATCAATAATTTATACTTCCTATATAAATGACAGCAACAGCAGCATGTCAGGTAGAATTTTATAGTTTTGCCTGCCACCATCCACAACGAGTAGAATGTAATCTCTTATACTAAAACTAGTTCTCTCAAGTGTTTGGAGCCATGTTCCTTCAATTGTGTTCCTTGACTAAATACCCCTCCCTTTTCCCCCAAATAACTGAACTCAGTATGGTTTAGCTAAATAGGGATGTTTTCATCATTTGAAAGTATTCATTCTGTCTGTCAAACATTGTGTGGGAGTATGCCTCAGGCTACTGAAGGCCCAATGAAATGATGTCAAATAATACAATACACATAATTATTTCAATAAACATTATTTTCTCTTTTCATCACTTCTAGGCACTCCATTTATT
Organism: Dromiciops gliroides; assembly: GCF_019393635.1. Classification (NCBI taxonomy): domain Eukaryota; kingdom Metazoa; phylum Chordata; class Mammalia; order Microbiotheria; family Microbiotheriidae; genus Dromiciops; species Dromiciops gliroides. The sequence continues at coordinate 64,715,753 of NC_057866.1, read as the reverse complement.
CAACTGCATTCAAGTCTTAAATATTAACTTTAGGGCATTTCACTTACACTGAGAAAATAATGTAAATGTACTTATTACTGTTCTTCAACACATAGGTTATAAGTTTCAAGTTTATTTTTACCACATTTTGCTACTTAGTGAGTTCAAGGCACCCTACTCCTGCACTTTTATGGTGAGATAGACAATGTATTGAATATTTACAAAACCCTAATATTCAATTAAATATATTATCTGGAAAAAATGAATAACCATAGGAAATGGAATCCTGCACAATATCAAGTAACTAAAAATGAGATATATTTGCCTTTATGTAGGATTAGACTTGACTTGGTACTCAAATATTTATTCAGTGAAAGTGAAAGAATAAGCAGGAGTGACGCAGGAAAAAAATGAAACAATATTCTGTAAGACTGTTGAGAAATGAAATTTGTATCCAAGATTTGGACAAATACTGTTTGCTATATATAGTTGAATATACTTAGCATGATAAAATGTTGGACATTTTGTAACTTATGAAGGAGTATTCATTATTTTTTGGCATAAATGATTTATATAAAACGTAGTTTAGATATTTTAAGCTTTAATTTCAAGTGATAAATTGTAAAAACTGGTAAAACTTAAATGAAAAAAGTGTAAATTAAAAAAAAAACTATGGCTTAGAAGAAAATAGTTATACTGACACTAATTTTTCAGTTTTTCTAATATTTAGATTCACGTGTTTTGATCTTATTTTGCTATACTGTGTGAGATATTCTTTCAAGCCTAGTTTCTGGTAGATTGCTTTTGCATTTTCCCATTAGATTTTGTTTTTTGTCAAATAGTGAGTATTTGCCCCGAAAGCCTGGATTTATTAATTAATCAAACATTAGATTACTGTGGATATTTACTTCTGTACATATTGTAAATAATTAGTTCTGCTAATAAAACACTCTATTTCTTAGGTGGTGTCAGATTATTTTGATGATTGTGGCTTTGTAATAGAGTATAGCATCTGATACTTCTGTTTCCTTACTTTATGTTATTTTTCATTGATTCATTTGATATTCCTTATTATTTATACAGATTAATTTGGTTATCATTTTTTCTCTCCAGAAAATTTTTCTTTGGTAATTTTTGCATGATATTGAATAAGTGAATTACTTCAGGTAGAATTATCATGTTTATTATATTGGTTTGGATTACCCATGAGCAATTCATTGTCTAGTTGTTAAGATCTGTATTTGTGTGTGTGTGTGTGTGTGTGTATAACAAGTATTTTGTAACGGTGTTCATATAGTGTCTAGATGTATCTTGGAAGGTAGACACCCAAGTACTTTGAATTATATACAGTTATATAAAGTGGATTTTCTGTTTCTATATCTTCTTGCTTAGTTTAATTGGAAACATATAGAAATGCTAATAATTTATGTGGGCTTATTTTATACCCTGCAACTTTATTAAAGTTATTGTTTCAACTCATTTTTATGTAATTCCAGAGGGTTCTCTTTTTATACTATTATATAATCAGTCAAGAGTGATAGTTTTGCTTCTCCATTGTCTATTTTTATTCCTTTGTTTTCCCCCCTTTTCTTTTTGTAATTGTTGGTATTTATAGTATAATAATGAATAACTGTGGGGATAATGACTATTGTTGCTTTAATTCTAATCTTTTAATTATTTATTTTTTCAGGACAATGAGGGTTAAGTGACTTGCCCAGGGTAACACAGCTAATAAGTGTAAAGTGTGAGGCTGGATTTGAACTCAGGTCTTCCTGAATCCAGGGCCAGTACTTTATCCACTGCACCACCTAGCTTCCCCCTTTAATTCTAATCTTAATGGGAAAACTTTTAGATTATCCTCATTATAGATAATGTTTGATTTTGGTTTTAGATAGATATCCTGTATCATTTAAAGAAAGGTTCCATTTATTCCTATGCTGTCTAGTGTTAATAGGAATGAGTCTTGTATTTTGTCAATTTCTTTTTCTAAAATAGTGTTATTTAACTATTTCATTGACTCTTCTGTTAATCTAGGTTGTCTGTATTTTCATAAATATCTAGCTATTTTAGTTAAATTTTCAGAATTATTGGCATAAACTAGGCAAAATAACTTAATAATTACATTGATTTTATCTTTAATGGTTATGGATTCATTCTTTTCATTTTTGATACAAACATTTCTTTTTATATATGTTATATTTCTTTTAAAAATAAAATTAGCCAATGATTTAGATTTTTTTTGGTCTTTTCATTAAAAAATAATAGCTCTGGGGGCAGCTAGATGGCGCAGTGGTTAAAGCACCGGCCCTGAATTCAGGAGTACCTGAGTTCAAATCTGGCCTCAGACACTTGACACTTACTAGCTGTGTGACCCTGGGCAAGTCACTTAACCCCCATTGCCTGCAAAAAAAAATTAATAATAATAATAATAGCTCTGGGGGCAACAAGGTGGTACAGTGGATAAAGCACTGGCCCTGGATTCAGGAGTACCTGAATTTAAATCCAGCCTCATACACTTGACATTAACTAACTGCATGACCCTGGGCAAGTCACTTAACTCCCATTGCCCCACAAAATAATAATAATAATAATAATATTTTTTAAAAATAGCTCTAGGTTTATTTATTATATTTTTTAATCTTTAGATTTTTCTGTATTTTTATCTCTAGGTGGGAATTTTAAATTGTTTTTATTCCATTTATATATTTTTATTATTTTGGTTGCATGCTCAATTCATTTATCTGCTCCCTCCCCCAAAGCAGTGCTTTGGCCATATCTCACAAAAATGTATAAGTTGGTTCATTTTTTTTCATTATCTCTAATTCAATTTTATAATGTTTCTATGATTTCTTCCTTGACTTTTTCAATACTTAGGAGTAGATTATTTAGTTTCCAAATATGTTTTGTTTAATTTGTATTTTCAGTTGCAAGTTTCAACCATCCCTTCTCCCCTTCCTTTGCCATTGAGAAGATAAGAAATGTAATACATAGTGTATATATGAAGTCAAGAAAAACCTGTTACCACATTAGTCATTTAACAGGGGCGGGGAAAGCAGGAAACTCAAGAGAAAAAATATTCCTCCTTCTGTTCCCAGATTCCTTAAGTTCTCTCTCTGGAAATTGATGGCATTTCTCACAATGAATCCTTCGGAATTATCCTGGATCTTTTTTTTTTTTTAATCAGAGTAAATAAGTAGTAGGCTTCTACCAGTTGCGGACAACCATGGATCAGCGCCTTGAAGAGTCACAGGCCACAGTCTGGCTGTGCAATCTGATACGGGAGCCGCAGCTCCTGCCGCAAAGAGGACATCAGAAAACAGCTCTCTCTGTTGCCCGTAGGTTCCTGCATCTCATTCGTTTTTCTTCCTCCAGAGCTTGAAGGCCCATCTCAGCTGTGCACAAGCTGCTCCTGAGTACTTAACTCCATCGGGCACGGTCCTTGGCCATTTCCTCCCAGCTGCCAATGTCTATTCCCAGAGCCCTCAAGTCCCGCTTGCATATATCTCTGTAGTGAAGCTGGGGGTGTCCAGCAGGTCTTTGGCCTGAGGCTAACTCGCCATAGAGTAGGTCTTTAGGAATGCACCCGTCTTGCATGCAGTGCACATGACCGAGCCAGAGCAGCCATCTTTGTTTCAGTAGCTTGTAGATGCTTGGAAGTTGCGCATATTGGAGCACTTCTGTGTTGGTGATCCTATCTGACCAAGATATGCCAAGGATGCGCACAAAGCAGTGCATGTGGAAGCTGTTAAGCTTCTTCTCTTGTCTAGTATACGTAGTCCATGTTTCACTGCCATACAGTAAAGTACTCAGGACACATGCTCTATAGACAGCAAATTTGGTTCGTCTTGTCAGTTTACTGTTTGCCCAGACACGTTTGGCAGGCTTAGCCATGGTTGAAGTAGCTTTCCCAATCCTCTGATTGATCTCAGAATCAAGTGACAAATTGTCACTGACAATAGAGCCAAGATACGAGAATTGGTTTACGACATCCAACTGGTAGCTACTGATGTGTATCAATGAAGGGGACATAGCATGCTGACACATGACTTTTGTATTTTTAAGATTTATGATTAGGCCAAAATCTGTGCAAGCATGGGAGAAGTGAGAGTAAATAAGTAATTCACAATTTATTTTCACTACAGTATTGTCATTAATGTATAAATTGTTCTCCTGGTTCTGTTCAGTTCATTTTGCTTCAATTCATATATGTCTTCTCAAGTTTTTTCTGAAGCCATCCTCTTCATCATTTCTTATAGCAAAATAGTATTCCATCACAATTGCATGCCTGATCTTATTCAGCTATTTCCTCAATCAATGGGACACCTCTCAGTTTCCAATTCTTTGCCACCACAGAAAGAACACATACAGAGGCAGACATATATACACACATACATACATACATGTGTGTATAGATACTATGTGTATATGTGTGTGAATGGGTAATTTTTCTTTTTTATCTTTTTTCAGTATAGATGTAGTAGTCATATTGCTGAATCAAAAGGTATGAATACTTTATATAATTTTCTTTCTACGTTTCTTCTCTTCTTCTTGTGTGAATCAAAACCATACTTGTATGACAGAAAGAATTTAATAGTAAAACTTCTTAATCTATTTTTTTCAGGGCAATGAGGGTTAAGTGACTTGCCTAGGGTCACACAGGTAGTAAGTCTCAAGTGTCTGAGGTCACATTTGAACTCAGATTCTCCTGAATCCAGGGCCGGTGCTTTATCCACTGTACCACCTAGTTGTCCCCTTAATCTATTTTTTCAAACATTTAACTTCAATTTGGAATTAACTGATCTTTAAAAGTTTGGAAGAATTCACTTGTAAATCCTTCTGGTCTTTTTTTCCCCTCTTAAGGACCAAATTTATGGCTTATTTAATTTCTTCTTTCATATAGCCTTAAGTACTCAACAACAACTATGTCTGAAAACAGTATCACAGAAATCCTGAATCTTGAGACAGTGCCCCCTCCATCCAAGCAGCAGAGCCAAATTGTAACATAAATATGAAAGTCAAGAAATAGGTTAGAAAATGAGCAAATAAAAAATAAAAAAGAACCTGATCATAAGAAGCTACTATGACAATTACAGTGAAGAACAAGACACAAACTCAGAAGGAGACAGTGAAGTCAAAGGCAGCTAGAAGGAAAACGTCAAAGAAAAAAAAATGAATTGGATACAGGGCTAATGAGATTCTTGGAAGTGCTCAAAAATGGTTTTTAAAACTCAGAGAGGTAAAGGAAAAATGAGTAAAAATGAGAATCAAAGTAAATGACATATATCAGGCACATCTTACATACAAAACACTGCACTGAGGACAATGTAGAGGCCAAAAACACAAAATAAATAAATAAACACAAGATATGATCTCTGTCTTCCTTTGAGAAGGGACACTTCTATTCAATAAAAGGCATGTGTGCAAAATTAGAAAATTTTTAAAAATTAAATAATAATACATCATAGAAGTAGAAGAGGTTTCACTCCATAGTATATTATTAACCATATTAAAGTTAAATATATTTAATATGTCACGTTAATGAGTGCTATAGGAAGTCTGGAAAAAAAGAATAAATAATTGAATGGCAGTTTGCAGCTCTTTCTACTGTTTGAAAAATTTTAAATATGCAGTATGCTTTCTCTTTAATCTCTCACTGTATACATTATCTTTATATATGTATATGTGTTCACCTCATACTTCTATATATAAATATACTGATACAGACATACTTATATTTTATATGTACATATAAGAATGTTTTGATACCAAACTCTTTCTGTAAAAATAAAGGTGTTTTTCCATCATTCAATTGCCTCTCTTCTTACCTTGATGCATTAAAATTGTTTGCAAAGCTTTTCATTTACAAGTAAGCAAAGTCATCTCTCTAATCTTTGGTAATTCCTTTTCTCTCTCTCACTGGTTAAGAATAAGAATACATATACTCATAACTGATAAATGTATCTTATGACATAATTTTAAATATTTATAATATAATTCCATTTTCAATTTATTGTGGAATATCAATCAATCGATAAACATGATTAAACACCTACTATGTCCCAGGCACTATGGTAAGCATTGGATAAATTCTAAGATTTTTGCTGTATCCTAATTTCTGCCACATTGTTTTCCAATTTACCTAGAAGTTGTTGGTTTTTTTTTTTCAGATAGAGAATTCATTCCTGAATAATTTGTACTTTTTAGTTTATAAAACATTGGACAATGGTGTTCCATTGTATCATAGTATTCTTTGCTTAGACTATTCCGTTGATCTACATCTCTGATTTATTTTAATTTAACCAATACCAAATGATTTCATGACTTCTGTTTCATAATATAGTTTGGAGTCTAGAAGTGCTATTCACCATTCATTCTTCCATATTTGTTCATTGTTTTCCACACAAGTATTTTATTATTTTCCAGTTACATGTAAAGATAGTTTTCAAAATTTGTTTTCAAAATATTTTTTGTTCCAAATTTTTCTCCCTCCCTCCCTTCCCTCCTCCATCCTCCAGGCAGAAAGCAATCTGATATAGGTTATATATGTACAATCACATCAAACATATTTCTGCATTAGTCATGTTGTGAACAAATAATCAGAACAAAAGGGAAAAAGCTCAAAAAAAAAAGAAAAGTAGAAAGTGTAGTTCAATCTGTATTCAGAATCCACAGTTCTTTTTTTTTTTTTTCTGGATGTGAAACATTTTCCATCATGAGTTCTTTGGAATTGTCTGGGATCATTACACTGTTTAAAAGAGCTAAGTCTATCACAGTTGATCATCACAAAATGTTGCTGTTACTGTCCCATACTATTCTTAGTCTAATTTTTTATCTCCAAATTAATTTTGTTATTATTTTGTTAATCTATTTAAAGTATCTCTTTGCCAACCATTATGGAGAACAATTTGGAACTATGTCTAAAGGACTATAAAACTGTGCATAGCCTTTGATCCAGCAATACCACTGCTAGGTTTTTATCCCAAAGACATCCCCACAAAAAGAAAAAGGCATATGTGTGTGTGTGTGTTTAGCAGCTCTTTTTATGGTGGCAAAGAATTGGAAATGAAAGGAATATCCACCAATTGGGGAATGGTTAAAAAAGCTGTAGTATATGATGGTGCTGGAATAATATTGTATTAATAAATGACAAACAGGATGATTTCAGAAAAGCGTGGAAATTTTTTAAAATTAATTTATTTTGATTTTTCTCAATTACATATTTTTGAATTCCAAATTTTTCTCCCACCCTCCTTTCTGTCCCCACTCATTAATCCAGTAAGCAATTTGATATACATTATATATTATAGTCAAATTAAACATATTTCCACATTAATCAGAACAAAAGGAAAGAAAAAACACAATATAAAATAAACAAGAACAATAATAAAAAAGCAACAACAAAATTGAAAATAGTATCCTTCAGACTTCCTTCAGACTTCATACTTCTTTTTCTTAATGTGGAGAGCATTTTCAACCACGAGTCCTTTGGCATTGTCTTAGATCATTGTATTGCTGGGAAGAGACAAGTCCATCATGGTTGATCATCACAAAAGGTTGTTGATACTGTGTACAATATTCTCTTGGTTCTGCTGATTTCTGCATCTCTTGGTTCACTCCACATCAATTCATGTAAGTTTTTTTCAGGTTTTTCTGAAATGCATCTGCTTATCGTTTCTTATAGCACAATAGTATTCCATTATTCCATATACCACAACTTGTTCAGCCATTTCCCAATTGATGGGCATTCCCTCAATTTCCACTTCTTTGCTACCACAAAAAGGGCAGCTTGAAATATTTTTGTAGATGTGGGTCCTTTTCCTTTTTCTGTGATTTCTTTGGGATACAGACCTACTAGTGGTATTACAGGGTCAAAGGGTATACATGGTTTTAAAGCCTTTTGGGCATGTTTCTAAATTGCTCTCCAGAATTGTTGGATCAATTCACAGATCTACCAACAGTGCATTAGTGTTCCAATTTTCCCATATATTCTTCAATATTTATCATCTTCCATTTTTGTCATATTAGTCAATTGGATAGATGTGAAGTGGTACCTCAGAGTAGTTTTAATTTGCATTTCTCTAATCAGTAGAGACAGAGAATTTTTTTTTCATATGCTTGTAGATACTTTTAATTTCATTATATGAAAACTGCCTGTTCATATCCTTTGACCATTTCTTAATTGGGGAATTTTTAATATGAGGCCTTTATCTGAAACACTGTCTGTAAAAATTGTTTCCCAGATTTTTGGTTTCCTTCTAATCTTCTTTGCATTGGTTTTGTTTGTGCAAAATTTTTTACATTTAATGTAGCCAAAATGATCCAATCTGCATTTCATAATGTTCTCTATCTCATCTTTGGTCATAAGGCTTTCCCCTCTGCACAGTTGTGACAAGTAAACTATTCTTTCCTTTTCTAAATTACCTATGGTATCACCCTTTATGTTTAGATCTTGTATCCATTTTGACATTACTTTGTTGTACAGTGTAAGATGTTGATCTATGCCTACTTTCTGCAATACTATTTTCCAGGCCTGGAAAGACTTATATGAACTGATGTATAGTGAAGTGAGCAGAACCAGGAGAATACTGTGCACAGTGACAGCAATATTGTTTGATGAAGAACTATGAATCGCTTAACTATTCGCAGCAATGCAATGATCCAAGACAATCCCAGAGGACTAATGATGAAGCATAGTATCCATAGAATTGAAATTGAACACAGACTAAAGCACGATATTTTTCACTTTCATTTTTTTTCTTTTATTCAAGTTTTCTTATACAGAATGACTAACATGGTAATGTTTTACATAATTTCACATATATAACCTGTATCTGCTGACCACCTCAGTGAGGGGAAAGGAGAGGGAGGGAAGGAAGGATAAAATTTGGAATTCAAGACTTTTTTTTTTTTTTTTGGCGAGGCAACGAGGGTTAAGTGACTTGCACAGGGGCACACAACTAGTCAATATCAAGTGTCTGAGGCTGGATTTGAACTCAAGTTCTCCTGATTCCAGGTCCAGTGCTTTATTCACTGCACCATCTACCTCAAAACTTTAAGTAAAAATGTTTATTATTGGGGGCAGCTAGGTGGCGCAGTGGATAAAACACGGGCCCTGGATTCAGGAGTACCTGAGTTCAAATCCAGCCTCAGACACTTGACACTTACTAGCTGTGTGACCCTGGGCAAGTCACTTAACCCCCATTGCCCTGCAAAAAAACAAAAAAAAACAAAAAACAAAAAAAATCAAAACAAAAAAACAAAAACAACAACAACAACAAAAAAAATGTTTATTATTTTAAAAAAATAAAGTATCACTTTGGTGGTTTGCTTTATCATTAAAATTATAAATTAACTTTGGTAAAATTGTCATTTTTATTATATTGGGTTGGCCTATCGATGAGCACTGAATATTCCTCAAGTATTTTAAGTTGTTAATTTATTTAAGGAATACTTTTATAATCAATCAATAAAATTATTTTGTTTGTTTTAGTAGATTGATCCTTAAATATTGTATGCATTTAGTAGTTATTTTGAATGAGATTTTCCTTTCTATTATGGCATCTTTGATTTTGTTTTTTACTAAATATAATACACTATTGAATTTTTGTGGATTGATTTTTGTAGTTTGCATATTTTCTGAAACAATTTATTGTCTCAATAATTATATTTGATGAATATATAGAAAAACAAGGAAAAGCAAACAGTAAAGAAATGAATGATATCTTAGGTTATATTTTTAAGTAGTTTCAATCTACTAAAATACTTTTGAAAGAGTATGTGTGAGTGAGTGTTGGGGTGTTTCTGTATCTGTCTTTGGGAGTGAAGAGGGATAGAATAAAAATAATAGTAATAATAACATCTAACACTTACATAATGGTTACCATGTGCCAGCCACTGTTCTAAATGTTTTACAATTATTATCTCACTTGATTCTCAAAACATTCTGTGAGATAGATAGTATTATTATTACAGTTTTACAGTTAGGAAAACCAGACAAATATTAAAGGTTAAATGACTTATCTGATGTCATATAGCTATTAAGTGTCTGAGGCAGGATTTGAATTCAACTCTTTCCTGACTCCTGGCATGGTACTCTATCTACTATGTCATTTAGCTCCCTTTTTTTCTTTCTATATCATAGCAATGTTTGATATTTGGATATGTAAAATCAGAATAAAATTAATTACTATTACCTTTGAAATTGTTAGATACCAATGCTGATTTAAATTAAACTAAAATTAACTTATAAGATGAAAAATAAAGGCATATATCTAAGTGTTATCTTGAAAAATATGTATTTCTTCACGTTTACAACTTGTATTGAATTGTTTAAGTTCTTAAGTGGGGTAGGGATGGAGGGAGGAAGACAATTTGGAACACAAAGTTTTAAAAATTGACAATAAAATTTGTTTTCACATGCAATTTGAAAAAAATTAAAGAAATGCCTTTAACAAACACTAATTATTTCATTGTTTGATGGAGGTGGGAGGACCAAATGCTTTCCTTTCCTTATGTATTTGGCCCAGAGAGGTTTTGACTTTTCTAAAGTCATAGAGATATTAAATGGCATATCTGGGATTCAGACCCTAGGCCTCTGCCTTCAAATCAAGGGCATATGAAGAAAGATACTATCTACATCCAAAGAAAGAATTGATAAATAAAAGTATGTATACTTTATGTACATATAAGTATACTAATACTTTAATAAAAGTATGCATATTATAATTATATGATTATAAAATAATTATACATATTTATATATATATATAAAGAAATTTACATGATAATTTTGTTGTATATTTGGAGGGAATAGCAAATTGTAAATGGTAGATTTATAGTTTCACATTCAACTTTCTTTTTTATTGCACTATGCTATGGGAATGTTTGTTTTGTTCTGTGATCTGAAAATAAAATAAATTTTAAAAAACAGAAAATAAAGAAAGAAAGAAGAAATGTGCTTGGGGCAGCTAGGTAACACAGTGGATAAACTCCAACCCTGGATTCATGAGAACCTGAGTTCAAATTCTGGCTCCAGAAACTTGACATTAACTTCCTATGTAACCCTGGGAAAGTCACTTAACCCTGATTGCCCTGCAAAAAAAAAAAAAAGAAAGAAAGAAAGAAAAAGAAAACATGTGCTTTTTTATGTTCTTCTCAAAAGCAAACTGAAGTTATCAAAGGTCTGGTCTACTTTGCATATTCCACATATATTAAATCTTTCTCATTTCTAAGCTAATGTGTTCTGAGCACCTATTTTCTACAAAGTACAGGTCAGTGATATCATGAAAGAAGACATTCGCAAATAAGAGAAAGAAGGTATAGATACAGACACATACATATACATATATGTGTATATATACACATACACATACACATATACATACATGTGTATATGTATATACAGGTATATAAATATATACACACGTGTTCACACACATATATACATTCATACAAGCATGCATACATATCTATATAGCTCTATCTCTATATTTATATCTATCTATCTCTCCATGTGTGTTTATATGTTTGTCCTTCATTCTCAAAGAGGACCATGACATTGGGGTAATGTCATATCATGACTAACATTGAACTGCATTTAAGTGAGGGAGGGATGAGCAAGGTCACCAACCTCATTCTCTCCTACAGAACCAACGGGATCCAGTGGTAAGATATACATCAGGATGACTGGAGATGGCCCTGGATGTTTAAGGCAATTGGGGTTCAGTGAGTTGCCCAGGGTCATACAGCTAGTGTCTGAAGTGAGATTTGAATGCAGGTCCTACTGGCTCTGGAGTCAGTGTTTTATCCATTGTGCCACCTAGCTGGCCCTACAGAGAAAGAAGGTAGAACCATGAGAAACATATAACATCAGATGAAAAGCAATCTATGAAAATATGTCCTTTAATTTTTAAAACTAGGTTACTATCTGTAATAAGAATGAAAGGGCTTATTTATTAATGGCTTATTAACAGTTATTCATATAAACAGTTTCCTTACTAACTGATATCATGGAAATTAAACTATCAACCTTTCTTATTTAAAAATGATCAATGATCATCATGTCAACTATTGGTGAGATTGTAGATAGAGAAGATAAGATCCTAGAACCTTGCTTTGCCATCAAAGGCAGTTAGCTATCATGCTTAAGATGGTGGTTTTTTAGCCATCTGATTTTCATGTTACCCAGGAGCCTCTAATTTTCTGGAATTGTTAAGACATTAATTTTTTAACATAACAGTTTTTGCTGACACGTCATAATATGTTCCTGATATAGCATGAAAAGGGCAATTTATTTTTCTGTAGGAGGCAATCCCCCTTTTCCCCTACACAAATACCTCCCGGCAAGACTTCTTTGTGTGTGAAGCGGTTTGTCTTTGTTCCACTCTTGTTATAGTTCCTGACTCCTTGTCCAAATTTGACCTAGATGCACTTGTTTGACCTCTAGGTTCCAATTGCTAGCTTATTTTTGGTTCTCTACTATTCTCTGATATTTGTTATGGAAGTACTGCCTGGGTCCACAGTCTCTTCAAATGACTGTCCCACATCATCCTTAGGATGTGCTATGGTCCTCTTGGTACTAACTTAGCTTTCTGTTTGCCTGATGTTATCACCAAACACTGTTATATTATCTACTCTCCATGAATCACAACACATGTATATATTCCCAATAGTAAGTTTCCTTCTTTAATCCTTTATTGTAGAGGAAATTCTTTGTATATATATGGCTTTCTGGCTATCATCTCACTCAAGGAAAGATGCAGAGAAGTCCAGGCAGCCTAAGCATCAAGCCTGGTAGACATTAGTCATGTTGTTAAAGAAGAACCAGAACAAAAGAGAAAAGCCTCAAGAAAGAAAAAAAAAACAAAAATAAAGACAAAATCCAAACAAAAAAAGTGAAAATTCCATGCCTCTATCTGCAGATTCCACAGTTTTTTCTCTGGATGTGGAGAGCATCTTCCATCATAAGTGTTTTGGAATTGTCTTGGATCATTGTATTGCTGAGAAGAGCTGGTGGACTAGTCTTATAGATTCAATGCAGGGACACACTTCAGTTACTGCATTTCCATGTAAAATCTCCCCTTGAAACCCTCTATAGATCAGAAATGATAGACCTGGGCATATAGCCAATACTGGGAGTCCTGCCAGGACCAGATAGCCAACTGTCATTTAGCATAGCACCACAGTCATAGGAAACCAGCACAGTGCCCTCACCCAACAAGTGGGCTTTTCACCCCATTTCAATCTCATATCTTTCCCTGAGTATTGTGGAGACTGAGTCCTCTCTCTCTCTCTCTCTCTCTCTCTCTCTCTCTCTCTCTCTCTCTTTCTCTCCTTCCTTCCTTCCCTCCCTCCCACTTCAGATGGATCTAGACAAAGGTAATCTAGACAAGAAACCTTGAGGAAGTTGCTAGTTGTCTCTGTTTCCTCTCCAACAGAAAGTCAACAAAATTTTCCCTTTCATTTTTTAGGTAAAAATATGTGCCCTTTTATAATATCTGTATAGAAGGTCATGCTTTATCCAAATGCCCCTAGTTTCTGTTTGTGAAAATGAACTAATTATGGTATCCTCTTTTAGTGTTTTCATAGATGAAATCTATAAGCTCAGGGCTTCCCATTCTAAGTAAACTCTCTGAGGAATAGTAATATACTTTAAGGTGGGGAGTCTGTTATAGAGACTAAAAATCACATAATTGGGAAATAGATGTCATTTAAATTCTTTCAATGTACATGAGTTACCAATTTTCCTATTCTTATCTTCTACTTCCAGGAGGCACAACATTTCAGTTGTTCTATTTTATACATCTCTGCTCATTCTTGTTTTGTCTAGACAGTTGATCAACTAAAGATGGTGGCTTTCACTACCTGAAAAGGCATGTTTCTCTATGGCTTTGAAAGTAACATAAATGTGCAATTTAGTTTTTCTAACTGGAACAGTAGGTAGATTTTTTTAAAAAAGAGTAGAATGCCATAACTTATATAAAAATGGCAACTTCAACTTCAGGCTACTCAGTCATTATTATAGTGATACAAGTTAATCTCCAGGTTATAGAAATTATTTAAAGCTGCTATTAAAACATTCAAATTGACTTTTGGCTTCTTCATAACAAAAGCATGAAAAAATATCAATCCAAATGTTTTAACACAAGTGGTTTCTCTTAAAGTATGTGATACCACTGATTATTGTCCACCGCCATTCTTGAGACGCCTCCTTTGGCTTCCATGATACAACTACATCCCAAATTTCATGAACCTCTATGTTCACTAAACTTTCCCTTTGAATTGCTCCTCTTCTCCTCCCACCACGTAATTCTATGTATTTATTATTATTCTGTCCTTAATCATTCTTATATGTATCCTGGGTGATTTAATTTCCTTCTAGTGATTCCTCTATTGCCTATATTAACAAAAGGTCCCAAATCTCTTTTCTCAGTCCCAGACTCTCTTATGAACTGGAATCCCATATTCTTAATTGACTATTAGACAGCCCTATTTGAAAACCTTATTAGAACCTCAAAATTAAGATAACTGAAACCAAAGTTTTAAGCACTCCTCCATCCAAAATGAATGATCTATAATATAGGTGATCTAGGCACGTACCTAGCTCTGTTACACTAATCCTAAACAATTTCAATAGCATTCCAAATGATCTGCCTGCTTCTTTATTCCACTGTACACAGAATGAAGAGCTTCATTTTCCTACTTTTCACAATTCTTTCCCTGTTCAAAATATTTGTCTGTTAAATACTGTCCATTGCTTATGAAATAATGGCTAAATCCCACATTCCATTCAACTTACTTTTTGAGCTTCATCTCCCAGTATTTCCATATAAAAACTATAATTCAGCCAAACAACTATTCATCTTTTTCAAAACATATTCTACCTTTCAATGCTATTCTGTTGGGAAACTGTTACCCCAACAAACATCCAGTCATTTCTACTTATTTAAATTTTATTTACTGTTCCAACTTAAGTTCAAATACTTATTTCTTCCATTGTCACTTCAGCCAAAAGTGATGTTCCTTTCCTCTGAATTCTTACAGTTCAAAAGGTGTTATTTTCATGTTACTCATGACTCTTACCAAATACTTAGTCAAAAAATAAGCATTTATTAAGTGCCTGCTGTGTTCCATATCTTCTATCCCCCAATTAAATTGTATGCTCCTGGGGCAGTTAGGTGGCACAGTGGATAGAGCACCGGCCCTGGAGCCAGGAGTACCTGAGTTCAAATCCGGCCTCAGACACTTAACGCTTACCAGCTGTGTGACCCTGGGCAAGTCACGTAACCCCAACTGCCTCACTAAAAAAAATAAATAAATAAATAAATAAAATGTATGCTCCTTAAGGACAAGAACTGTATCTTTCACATCCTAATATACCTATAGATATAAAGTACGGTGCCCTTTAAATACCAGATATGCAGTACGGGCAGCTAGATGGCACAGTGGGTAGAGCATTAGGCCAGGAGTCAGGAAGACCTGGATTCAAATTTAGCACCAAACATGTATTAGCTTGTGACTATGGGAACAGCACTTAACCCTACTTGCTTTTGTTGCCTCATCTGTGAAATGAGCTGGAGAAGAAAATGGCAAACCACTGCAGCATCTCTGCAAAGAAAACCCCAAATAGAGTCCTGCAGAGTTGGAAATGACAAAAATAACTGAACGACAACAGCATGGTATACTGAACATTGTTATTTCTTAATACATAGTTTTTGGAATTAATGTTAAATGAAATTGAACTATATTTTGATAGTCTGTTCAGGAAAAAAGATGTTAATTCAGTCTTCCTTGAATAATTCAAAACTGGAAAACTTCCAAGGATTTCTGAAAGTTTTCCTTTGTGAAAAGTATTGCTTGGTTCATGATAGGTTGGAACAAAAATAAATAACATTTGAGAATTTTATGCAGATATCATAGAATATCAAATATTCCCTACATCAATTTATCTGGCATTTCCTAAGGTGAATTGATAATTAGATGTTGGTAAGGTCACAGCATATACTCACTCAAAATATTCTACTTAATTCAAAGCATTAATTGAGAGTGAATTAAGTGCTATTCAAGAACTACTTTTTTAATCTAGATGGTTAGCACCAGATATTTTTATGCCTGTATTCCATGCTTTAAAAACAATTTTCAGTGTGAGACACCTCATATATCCATATAACATATCCATTGTTCAAAGTTTTCTGCTTTTATTATATATTCTACATGTACCTTTGCTTTAGCATTCTGAACCAAGGATTGGTGTTTTTCCTGTTTGCTCAAATATTCTTCATAATTATCTCAGTTTTCCACAATACTTTGGATTACATTCAAAGATCCCACAACCCATATTATGGAACACAGCACAGCCAACATAACATATTCTATACCCTTTTTAATATCATATTTCATACTTGTTCCCACATATAAAATAATGGGTTGCTCTCTGTGAATTACTGACATAGTCTACTATTCAAGTAAATTCACAATAGCTCCCTATTGCTTCCTGTATAAAATATAAACTGCTATATTTGCCATTTATAGTCTTTCATAATTGGCTCTTTTCTGTCTTTCTAGATTTAGTTCATGTTACTTAGCCAAAGTGGTCTACTCACTATAGTTCAATGGCATTATTTCATCTTCCAGCTTTGTGACCTCACACAAATTGTGACTCTACATGGCATGGTCTTATTCTTCGCGTTTTGGAATTTATATCCCCTTCAATGTTCAGCTTAGGCATAGCTTCTATCTTAGGCCTTTTCTGATACTTCCCCTTAAAGTTTTAGTACTCTCCCCTGTCTCAAAAACTCTTTTTATATATTTTGTATTTTCTTATCTATGTATATGCTCTATCTTCCCACTAGGATGGAAATTCCTTGAAGGATTGTTTTATTTTTGTCTTTGTGTGCCTACTGAGTAGTAAAATGTCTGCCCAGTAACAGGAACTTAATAAATCTTTGGTGAACTGAATTGAATTAAAGATATGAAAAGTAAAGGCTGTTTTTGCTTCCAAAATTATATTATACTGACAATGTATGTCAGCATGAGATAAAAGGAAAGGAATCATTTCCCTATAAATATATATCTAATATATATGAATAGTTTTCAAAAGAAGAAACACATACTAACAAGAAACATTTAGAATACTGCTTCAAATTACTTCTAATAAGAAAATGCCATATAGTATAACTCTATGGTTTCACCTCATATCCACAAATTAGCGAAGATGAAAAAGTAGAAATAGTAAATATAGAAGTGTTTATAGGAAAACTGGCAAATTAATATTCTGTTGTTGGAAATGTATGTTAATCAAAATATTCATATTTAAAGTACATGTTTTTTTCTTGTGGCCTTAATAATCATCAATAAAATATTTATATATAAAAATTATGTTATAAAAACTCTCGTCTGTGTAGTTTTAAAAAGCACATGCGTATATAGACATATACACACATGTATGCATACATATACAAACACACATACATGTACACATATATACACATACACACATGCATACATAAAAACAAAGTAGTTACAAGGACTTGAGTTATGTGAGAAAAAAAATCAATAAACTCCCTCGACCCAGAAATTTCAATAGAGAACATATACCTTCAGGTCCTCAAAAACAGAAAGCAGTGCTCCATATATATAAAAAAAATATTTAGAGAAGCATTTTCTTGGGTAGGCAAACAATGGCAACAAAGTAAATGCCCACTGATCTGGGATTAGCTGAATCAATTACAGTATGTGTGTTTGTGTGTGATTATTATTACTACTGCACCATAATACCTGACAAATAAATTTTTTAGATTCAGTAAAACAAAGAGCAAAATTGTATGAACTGTTTCAGCCTGAAGTAGAAATAGAATAAATATAATGACTCAGGAATATAGATAGCAAGAACATGAAAAGTAAGACAAATATAGTTAGATCCTGATTAGTGCAACATTGAATATTGGGAAGTGATCCTTTTATTAGCATATCTCCATTGAGCTGAAATCAATTAGCATATTTTATGAAATGATAAATTCAAATCTTAAGAATATGAATACATATAGTCACTTCAGAGGAATCATTATTTATAATAATCGGTACCTATTTCTAATTTTAGTGACAAATCTTGGTCTCAGAGAAAATATTAGGAAATTTACTGTACTTTTTTTGTTGAAGTTCATCTTACTCATTTTATAAATGTGGAATCTCAAGTTCAAATAAGTGAGATAACTTGACCCAAGTCACTCAATTTTAAGTAAAAGTAAGCAGGAATTGAACTCTAGTCCCTTCATTTCAAATTATGTGCTCTTTTAAATTCTATTCTTCTTTTTTTTTTTTCGTGGCAATGAGGGATAAGTGACTTGCCCAAGGTCACACAGCTAGTATGTGCCAAGTGTCTGAAGCCAGATTTGAATTCAGGTACTCCTGAATCCAGGTCTGGTGCTTTATCCCCTGTGCCCCAAATTCTATTCATTCTTCCATGTAAATAAGTGTTTATCTCTCTTGTTTCACTTTGAAAGTTTCAAAAAGTAAGTATGATACTTAATTTTGTCCACTTGTGCTTAGTGAAGATCATTTGGTTATGGGCTGATTTATGATATCTAGCTATAGTTGCATACCAAATGTGTGACTAAGGGTTCCTGGGTTATTCTGGAAGTTGGTCTAAGATGG
Organism: Dromiciops gliroides; assembly: GCF_019393635.1. Classification (NCBI taxonomy): domain Eukaryota; kingdom Metazoa; phylum Chordata; class Mammalia; order Microbiotheria; family Microbiotheriidae; genus Dromiciops; species Dromiciops gliroides. The sequence continues at coordinate 64,697,123 of NC_057866.1, read as the reverse complement.
GAACTACCTATGGACTCTAACAAGTTCCTAAGAAGGAACAATTTTGTACCTTCTCTTGTATTGCAGTGGAGAACTGTATTAGCTTAGGGAAGTAGTCTTTTCAATTGTAGGGAATGAAAAGAGTAATACATGACTCCAATACTGAGAGAATAGTACATTATACCAAAATAGATGCTTGGATGTGGAGAAAAAAGATCTAATTACTGGCATTAAGTTGTGTGATCATGGACAATTCAACCTCTCTAATATTAATTTTTCTTGTTTTAAAAATAGGATTATATTACTTGTACCTATTTCATAGAACTTGTGTCAAGTATCAAATATTATAATTATGTAAAACCCTGTGTAAAACATGATAGCTTTTCTAAAAAGGACTTCTTTCTCACTTGTAAAAAAATGATCATTTTTTTTCTTGTCTCCTGCTTTTGAACAGGGAATGTTTCCTTGTGACAAATCCTGTCATTTGTATTTAAAATATTCCTCTTTTTTTTTTTTTGCCTTGGTTGATTTACTTTTCTCTACACATTCCTTTTTTTTTTTTGGAAATGCTTTACTTATCTACCTTCAGTTGTTCCAGGATGCTTTTGATTTTATAACCAGAATGGTTATAAAAGTCAAATGTATAAATTAGGAAACTGAAATCAGATAACGTAATATATCTCAACAAACTAATAAATTTCCTTTACTTTTAGTTTGACCTCCTATTTTTGGCCAACCATCATTGGAACCCCAATGAATTACCCAATGATGGGTACAATACATTAAGAAGAGTAGAAATCCCTAAAAGGAACAAGATTTAAGCCCAGTTATTAGAAATAGCATAGCCAATCTGAACAGGATCAGCATCAAGGCTATATTTTATTAGCTACCTATACAATAGTTTCATGTGTACCATGTTACATTTCTTATTTCTCATGGTTCTATTGATCCTAAAATGAAAGATAGGATGATATCTGTATCATCTTAAGGTGAAATAACCCAAAATTTTGGGCCTGAAAGATTATAGGGTTAGCAAGGCTGAGAAACAAACACAAACTAAAGGACCTAAGATTTCTCAATATGCAATTCAGTTCCAACCAACATTTATTAGATACTGCACTTGATCAGCTAGTGAGGGAATTCCTATATACACAAGCAAAGTCAAAGTCAAGTAGTTATAAATAAAATAGTTATAAATCAAGATGTATATAGGGAGTCAATATATAGCATTATAAGGCCTCTAAGGATTTGTAATATGTTACTAACATTATCTTAAACTTTGTTGTAAGCTTTCTTTTATTTGGTGTGATATAAAAACATTACCTGATATATATTATAAAGACTAGAAAGACCTCAATCCCAAGTTTCTATATCAAGTACTTTATGTTTATGTACTCTGTATTAAAGTACTTAGTGTATAATTTAAAATATTGGTACTGTACTTTAAAAAATTGATGGCAATGGTTTTCAAAATGTAACAATAACATTTTAAATAGTTATGCTTTTCCAATTCCTAGACATATACATGTAAGGTTTCTGCTTTTTATATCATTATAACTCCATTATTAACCCATTTCACAGATATTTATAAACAATTAACATATAATGAACTATGCTAAAGTCTATTAGTAGTAAAAAGGTTGGAACCTATTACCTGGGGTGGGGATTGAGGGTATGAAGCCTTATACAAGGCATGCAGAAGTATGCATAATATTAATCAGAATATGATGAATTCATCAGACCAGTACAAAAAAAGGTGCTATGGAAAAGTCAAAGTAATAAAGTTCATGGATTTGGACCTAATGAGTATTTAGAGGAACAAGATAGATGTGTTTTACTGGGAATATCTAGTCCTTTTAGGATCACAGAAATATAAATTTCAGACTCAGAAAAGGTCTTGAAGGACATCTATTCTAATGCTTTGTCTATTGTACAAATTTACTACAAAACACTTGACAAGATAACAGTCTCTCCTTTTAATAACTCAACTAACAAGAAATGCAATGTGTTGTGATGTCTATTATTGCCATTGTAAAATATTTTATATTGTTCTCATTTATATTGAGCTGCCTCCTTATTATAATTATTGGTCTTAATTCCACTTTATGGCTGATGATCCTGTCATTTTAATAAATCTTGATTGTCAGTTCTAGATGGTATCTTTCACTTTACCTGTCTCCTGGAATCACATTCTGAGGAAGAGTATAGATTGTCCTGAGGCACGTTAGAGGTCAATGTGTAAAAGACACAAGTAGTAATATTTTTCTGAATTGTGAAAAATTGGAGTAAGCCAAAGCAAAAAGTCAGTGACATAAAATGCACATCAACAGGAATCACCATTTGGGGTAGAGAGCAATAAAATGTGCACAATTCTGGAGGTGCTTAAGCTCCAGATAAACCCGTCCACTCACGCCCAAATGATGTAGTAAAAAATCAAAACCCAGAGCAGCCTAATGCACATAAGAACAGAGTGAAACTATTTCTCTGCAAAAGAGGGCAATTCGAATCACCTACTAATCAGGCTGAACAGCTCAGCCTGCAGTCCGGACCCAGCCAGGGACACTGCTTCCAACGCACTTCACAGTCTTCAGCACCAGCAGCTTCTGAGGCGCCAATCACGGACTGGTGAGGGGGTTCGGCGGTAGCCCGGGGTGAAGTGGAGGCAGTATCTACTGGAGTTGGGGCAAAGTGCCCTGGGTCTGAACCAGTAGGCTGAATCGAGAGGTGATGGCCCAGTGGGGGAGGGGCAAAAGCACGCCATGCTTCCGACCATAGAGAATCAGAGTTCAATCAGACTTCTGTTTCTGGGTCAAAGAGAAAGCAGCTGTGATTACTTACAAGACAGGCAGGCTGAAAAGAAGCCCAATCACCCCCTGGGCCACGCTGTAGCACAAACAGTGTATCCTGGAAGCGGCACTACACTTTAAGAAGGAGTAAAAAGCCAAGAAATAGTAAGCCAGGATGAGTAGGCAGAGAAAGCAGAAGACCATCTAAAGCTTCTTTTGGGGAAAAATAGACCACAATACAACCTCAGAAGAAGAAGATAATAACAGGGTCAAAGCTCCAACATCCAAAGCTTCGAAGAAAAATATGAATTGGTCTCAGGCCATGGAAGCTCTCAAAAGGGACTTTGAAGAGAAAGTAGGAGAGATAGAATAAATATGTAGAGAAAGAGAGGAAGGATTGGAAAGAGAAATGAGAGTAATGCAAGAGAATCATGAGAAAAAGGACAACAGTTTGAAAGGTCAAATGGAAAAGGAGATTAAAAAACTGTCTGATGAAAATAACTGCCTAAGAATTAGGATTGAGGAGCGGCTAGGTGGCGCAGTGAATAAAGCACTGGCCCTGGATTAAGGAGTACCTGAGTTCTAATACGGCCTCAGACACTTGACACTTACTAGCTGTGTGACCCTGGGCAAGTCACTTGACCCCCATTGCCCTGCAAAAAACCAAAAACCAAAAAACAAAAAAAAGAATTAGGATTGAACAAATGGAAGCTAGTAACCTTATGAAATACCAAGACACAGTAAAGCAAATCCAATTGAATGAAAAAATAGAGGGCAATGTGAAATATCTCTTTGGAAAAACAGTTGACCTGGAAAATAAATCTAGGAGAGATAATTTGAAAATCATTGGACCACCTGAAAACCATGACCAAAACAAGAGTTTAGACATCCTCCAAGAGATTGTGAGGGAAAATTGCCCTGATATTCTAGAAGCAGAAGCTAAAATAGAAATTGAAAGAATCCACCGATCACTTCCTGAAAGAGATCCCAAAAGGAAAACCTCCAGGAATATTATAGCCAAATTCAAGAACTCACAGGTCAAGGAGAAAATACTGCAAGCAGGTAGAAAACAGGAATTCAAATACTGTGGAGCTCCAATAAGGATAAAGCAAGATCTAGCAGCTTCTACATTGAAGGGCTGAAGGGCATGGAATATGATATTCCAGAGGGCAAAGGAACTGGGACTACAGCCAAAAATCACATACCTAGCAAAGCTAAGCATCATCTTTCAGAGGAAAAAATGGAATTTCAATGAGAAAGAAGACGTTCAGGCATTTGTTATGAAAAGACCTGAACAGAATAGAAAATTTTACTTTCAATTACATGATCCTGGAAAAACAAAAAAAAGATAAACAGGAAAAAGACTTCCTGAGGGATATTAAAAGATCAAACTGTTTATATTCCTACACGGTGAGATAATACTTCAAACTCATAAGAACTATCTCAGTAAGGAATTCACAGAGGACACAAGTCTGAACTGAATATGAAGGGATGATAACTGTAAAGCATTTATGTTTTGTTCTCTGTGGGGAAGACAGGGTGGGGTGTCTTATGTCTGGGGCCAGATTTGGGTTTGTGGCCTCCTGGGTCCAGGGCTGGTGAATTGTCCACTGTGCCACCTAACTAAGCCATGATGACATCTTTAAAATAGGGTTGAGGTGTAGGAGAAATAGACTGCGGGAGGGGGAAGGGGAGAGATGGTCTCGGGAGAGGTTGTTCACAAGAAGGAAACAAGAAAAAGGCTTATTGAGGGGAGGGGAAGAGGGGGAAGGAATTGGGGAGTGAGTGAACGTTAATATCATCAGAATTGGCTCAAAGAAGGACTAACATACATACTCAAGTAGGTATACTAATATATTTTTGCCCTGAGGGAGGAGAGGGAGATAAGGGGAGCCAGGAGAAGGGAAGGAGGGAAGGGCAGAGTAGGGGAGAGAGCAGTAAAAAGCAAAACACTTTCGAGGAAGGTAAAGATGTTCTGCATAACTGCACAAGTATGACATATTGAATTGCTTGATTTCATAGGGAGGGTTGAAGAGGGAGGGAGGAAGAAAATTTGGAACACAGAATTAGCTCAAAGACCTTTAACTCATCAGAGTGGGCTCATGGAGGGAATAACATTCACACCCAGCTGGGAAGAGTAATCTATTTAATGCTACAGGAAAGTATGAGCGAAAGAAGATAAGGAAGAAAGGGTGAAAAAAAGGGATTGCAGAGTAGGGGAGGGGACAGTAAAACACTTTTGAGGAGGAATAGGTTAAAAGAAGATAGAAAATAGAGTAAATATCATGGGAAGGGAATAGGATGGAGGGAAATAGTTATGATGATTAATTATAATGGCAAAACGTATGGTACCTACTTTGCTGGGCTAATATGAAGAAAATTCTTTGTCAAGTTTAAGGTACTTTATTCAGGTTATGATGAACAGGATACTATCAGAAAAACCTGGAAAGACCTACATGAACTGAAACAGAATGAAATGTACTGTATACAAAATAACAGCAATAGTGTAAGATGATCTGCTGGGAAGCATGTGGTTATTTTCAGCAAGGCAATGATACAATATAACTCTGAAGGACTTATGAAAATGGCAACCCATCTACAGAGAAAGAAGTGATAGTATCTGAAAATAGATGGAAACACTTTTTAATTTTTTTTTCCTCTTTGACAATTCCTCAATCTGAAGTTCTGGGTTTTGTTTGACTGTTTTCTCTCACAACCTAGCTAATGTTGGGAATGTTTTCCATGACTACTCATGTATAATTTATTTTGAAATGCTTGAGTTCTAGTGTGTGGGGGGTGGGAATGGAGAAGGAAGAGAAGTTGGAACACAAATTTTTTTAAAAATTGTTGTTAAAATTTGTTTTTACATATAGTTTGGAAAATAAAATTCTATTCAATAAAAAACAAAATGAAACAAAACAAAAAAAGAATTCTGGAGGTGCTGCAGAGGAAGAAGATGAAGAAAACCCACTGTCTTTCTTATCTTATCAATCTGGAGAAGTCTCCTGGAAGGTTTTCCAGAGTAGTGTAATCTTAAATTTGACTTTGTGCCTTTGGTAAATAGATAAATGCACCCAAAGCTGCAAAGCCCACTTTAAAAGAGTTTAAAGTCCTTTAAATGGATACAAGAAAATTGTTTGGAGAATCTAAGATGGCTTAGACAGTTTGTTTCAAAAGAGTACCATAAAGCAGCATCAGAAAGCCATCATTTATCCATTCATTCAACCAACATTTATTAAAAACAAACAAACAGGGGGGCAGCTAGGTGGCGCAGTGGATAAAGCACTGGCTCTGGTTTCAGGAGTACCTGAGTTTAAATCCGGCCTCAGACACTTGACACTTACTAGCTGTGTGACCCTGGGCAAGTCACTTAACCCCCTTTGCCCCACAAAAAAAAAAAACCACAAAAAACAACCAACCAAACAAAAAACCCCACAAAAAAAAAACAAAAAAACAAAACCAAAAACAAACAAAACAAAACTTTAGTGTTCACAAGTTTGCAAAATGACAAAATCTTCAAATAATAGAGGGTCCTTGCTTTCATGAAACTTATAAATTATGAAGAAGAGTAGGAGAATGTGAAAGTTCCTTATATCAGTGAAATCATACACTTAAAGAGTCAGAGAGAGATATCTATCATACACCATATTTCTTTAGTAGATTGAGAACTAGATAAATAGTGATCAATATCTTGGGTTTTTGACTGGAATCCAAAATGAACACTGCTTGTTACATAGAAAATAATCTAGTTAAAAATTGCAAGTTGGCATTAAAGCTGCAAACTTTCAATGTGACCTCTCTGGTGTGAGGTTCAGCTATAGGCTTATGTGGTAGAGAAATTCCACTGGTATCTGCAGTATCCTATGTGTCACCACATACAAAGTCAAAGAAATAGAGAAACAAAGGTTTACCCAGCTTTTAACAAGAACTCCCTGTAGTCTGTGTTTGAAAGGACAACCCAGAGCTATTGAGGTAGCCCATCTACTTTAGGAGAGTTTAATGCTTCTAAAGTTAAATTACAAGCCTAAATTTGTCTTGCTGCAGCTTCCAAATGTTTCTCCTATTTCTAGTATCTGAGCCCAAACAAAACAATTTAAATTCTTCCCTAAGGGAGTCTTTGAAATATCTGAATACAGTTGTTCTGCTACCAGAATTTATATTTTTCCCTATTCAGATTAAACATATCCAAAAAATTCAATATATCTATATCTATGCCTATATCTCTATATCTAGGTATATCTGCATCTGAACAATTTTAAAAATAAAATGATACTATGTGACAAATACTGTATAGTATGTCCAAAAAATATCGGTAATGATATTTTGATTACAATGCTCAGAACAAGGAATCAAGAAGATGGGAGGTCGCCCACAGTGGCATGGCCAATAAATAAATAAGATATGAACCTAAGGCCCTTCATCATTCTTACAATCCTTTTATGGAAACTCTCTAGCTCAGCCATGCCCTTCTTGGTGACCAGGATCAATCACAATTCTCTACAGAGGGAAGCAGTCTGTCATCTACCTAGATCTGGATATTTTTACCTGTCTCAAAGCAGTCTATGATTGCATGTCACATATTTAGTGAAATTTCAGTTTAAGAAAACCCTCAGACTTTTTCCCCTTAGGCAAACTAAAATCTAGCTATGCTTTGTTCCCACCTTATATTTGTAAAATTGATTATTTGAACCTAAGTGTAAGACATTTATTTTTATTAAATTTCTCCAGAGACATATATTTTATGAAACTTGTAGAAGTGAAAAACAGGGGCACAGTGATTTCACATCTGCTGCGATCTGCCTTAATGATCTATTTATAAGTTTATGAATATTTTCTGGTCTTGCTCATATTGCCTGGCAGACACTATATGGACATAATATCTCTCATAATCACTTACAAATTTTAATGTCTCTATGTAAAAATATTTTTTTTCCAAAGAAGAGCAAGAAAAAATAAAGTATACACTTCCCCACATTTTAGGCATAATTTATGGATGCTTGGGAATTCTTGCATTAATTCCATTTCATTTTTTATCATAAGAATAATTTCCTAGGTGTTTTTCTTTTGTTGTGATTATTGCCATACCATGTTTAAACAAAAATGGGTTTCTAAGAATTAAGATTTATTAGGAACCCCATTTCAAGTAAAAAAAGAATTAATGAAAACACTCCAGGAAATCAATATTGTAACAATATTATAGTAGCAATGCCAAAATTAGGGAAGCTTTTATTTTTAAAAACATAACGACTTTCAGAAGAGACAATACATCTTATTCCAACTTTTCTATAAAAAAATATCATATGGGGGCCACTAGGTGGCGCAGTGAGTAGAGCACTGACCTTGGATTCAAGGGGACCTGAGTTCAAATCTGGCCTCAGACACTTGACACTTAATAGTTGTGTGACCCTGAGCAAGTCACTTAACCCCAATTGCCTCACCAAAAAAAAAATAAATAAATGTCATGGGGAAGCGCTGAAGACAAGTCTCAGTTTATATATACCTCATTATTTTAGGAAATGTAGTTCAAAAAATGTTCTGATATTGAGGACCACCCTAAACCAGAAATGGTTATTCTTTCCAGGAAATAAACACTTTGCTTATACTGGCATGTGTCAATAACATGTTTACTTCCAAATATAAATTGCTGCTATGTAATAAAGTGGATAGAGCCCTAGACCTCCAATCAGGAAGACCTGAGTTCAATTTGGCTTTAGATCATTACTAGCTGTGTGTCCATGGACAAGTCATTTATCTACTTTGGCTCAGTTTCCTTACCTGCAAAATGAGAATAAACATAACATCTACTTTCCAGGGTTGTTTTCAGATCCAAATAGATAATATTTGTAGAGTACATAGCACAGTGCCTGGCAGATTGTTTCTTGTTATTTAGTCATTATCAGTCATGTTTTACCTTTTGTAACACCATTTGTGGTTTTCTTGGCAAAGATAGTGGAGTGGTTTGCAGTTTCCTTCTCCAACTTATTTATACAAATGAAGATACTGAAGCAAACAGGTTCAGTGATTTGCCCAGAGTCACACAGCTAGTAGTTTGTCTGAGGCTAGATTTGAACTTATAACTTTCTGATTTCAGGGCCAGTGTTCTAACCACTACACAACCCAGTGTAAGAATGGCACAGTGCCATTCTAAGTGCTATATAAATGTGATTAATCATCATCATCATCATCATCACCAAATTTTCTTTTTCAATTGTTGAACATGCTTGGATATTCAAATATTTCAGCCTATAGAGTTACAACACCACCCTTAATCCTATAGGATTAAGGGACAACTGTCTAAATACATAAGAGCTTTTACAATTTTTCTTTTCTTTTTGTAAATGATTTATGCAAGTTTGAAAATAACTCTAACATTCCAAAGTTTCCACCAACTAATGCAACTATCTCTTTTAACAAAGTATAGATAACCAAGACATTAGCTTTGACTTACAGCACATACCTCATCTTATATTTTGAATTGGAAAAATAATTATTATAAACTTATGTAAATAATAATGCAGTTGAATGAATAATTCAAAACTTTCAACCAAGTTAGAACTTGAACCAAGATCTTTTGGGTGCTAATTCAGGTTTATGATCACCACATTTTTTTTATAACTGACTACAGTCACAAAAAATTAATGACTTTTTTGAAAGTTTTACCACATGCAAATTGTGCTTTGGAATATAATTTTCCTTTTCTCTTTTACAAAATGGAATTGGACATAAAATAAGCTTTAGCTGAGTTATTTTGAAGATTAACATCAAAGCACTACTTTTGTATTCTCAATGAAATGTATGAGACCCCTCAGTCCAGAAGGGAAAGGAGTTACTCCATTAGATGGCATTTGTAAGAGTTTTCTGTTGGTAAATCTGTTTCACCTTGATGGTAACTCAGATCATCTGAATGATCACACTGCCCTATGCAACTAAATCAAGACATCTGAAAATTACACTAACTCTTTGACCCATGTGGACTTAGAAATCCAAACTAAAGTAGAATAGTGGCCTGGATGTGTTTGTTGGTTTATTTATCTGTCAGTCTGTCCTGTCTGCCTATTTTACTGTTTTCTTAATTAGTTTACTTCCTTTTTTCCTGCTGAAGTGCTGCTATGATATGAATATTCACGATACATTTCTGCCTTAGCATGTTCTCCCTCTTGGACAGGGTTGTATATCAGCACCACACTCTCCAAACTATCTGACCCAAATGCAGGAGAATACCTTTTTTGTTGGGTGTGTGACTTGCAGATACATTTTGCTGACATTATTTAACTAGAACAAGGTTTTTTCTTTCCCCTGTTATAATTTGTCAACATCTATGACCCATTCAAGGACAAAGTAGTTGAGAACCTGTGGTTGTGAGTTTAAAGCTGCTTCTTTGTGGGCTATGGTAAAGTCCCCTCTGCCCTGTTCTATATTAACTGCCTTCTCAGTGAGTATGGGAGGGGTTTGGAGGAAGAGAGAGAGGGAATTTTTAACACAAAATTTAATGACAAAATGTATGTTTAATATAAATAATAACCCTTAAAAAAGAAACAATCACTCAGTACCTTCAACAACTCCATATAAACTGAAGAACAGTTGCTGATCTTCTTAAAAAGAAAGTGCTCTTCACAAGAACTTGCATATATAGATGAAATTATAGCTGAGAGGGGGGAGAGGAGGAATAGGGATAAGAAAGAGAGAGAGGGGCAAGAGGATATCACAGTCAATCTCAAGTTATAATCAATGTCATGCACAATGTCTTTCTAATCCAGAAATAAGGCAATCCTTGACTTTGGAGCCATGAAATTGAAATATGAACCCAATGGACCAAGTATACCTCATTTAGGTTCATACAGATTGGATTCAATTCTGGATCCAAGGCATGAGGTTCTCTTTGGCTCCTTAATTTCCCAATACGATGGTTTCAAGGAAAATCTTTAAAACAAAGTTGTACTTAGGTTATGTCTATGGTTACTCTGAATGTGAGTAGTAAAGTTGCCTCCCAAAAGATTAACATTTAATAATAAAGGGCATCAGTCATGGGATGACTTAAAATTTTTGCTACCAGAGAAACTGCCTAAAGTGTAAAAAGACACAAAAGAAAACAGAGGAAATATAAAACACTTAATTCATTACTCATTTAATAATGTAATCTGTAAACACAGGTAAAGGCTTTTTGTGGCACTGCGATTAAAGATACTTACCATTCACCTGGGACCACCACTATTTGAGGAACTCATAGCAATTACCTTGGAAAGGTTTTAAGATCCAAATATCCAGGTTCTTTCTATGACTTAAGTCCTCCAGCATGTTTATCCTGTGGTTAGTCTTGTTCTACTATTACGTGTGTTGGTACAGAAATTTTATCATGTTGGGTAGATGGAGACAGGATCTCAAACTCATGAAGCCTTGATACACATAGTAAATTTCGAAGCTGGAAATATTTAGCAATATCAGGATTGCTAGGTACTAATTTTTTCTTAGAAAAGTTAATAGTTTGGTAGCAGAAAATAGCCAGGACTTGGGAAATCTAGGGACTTTGTTCTCCATATTCCCAAGGAAAACATATATCTTCCACTCTCATATGCTTCTACTGAAAGTTGCTATTGTGGCTGGGGGCAAGGGAGTAGCCTTACTGAAAATCTAATGGAAGGTGTGTGAAAAGTAAGTTCTCAAAAAGATTGAGCCATTTCCTTAAATCACTCTTACAGAACACAGAGGAGGAAAGTTCTTCAGACATGGTTCATCTCTTTCCCCACACTGCCCCTCACACACTCTCAGAGATGATTTTAGGAAGCCATACACTGGGGCAAAATGGTAATAAGCCACTATATCCTTTCAGCAAAGCTCATCAGCAAGGGACCATGGCACACGCCCTGCTCTGTGGGATACTCAAGTACAATAAACAGGGGTTCTCTTGATTACTCCTTTCACATCTTTTGGAAGACTTAATTAAAGAGAAAAATTAATCCATTCAATTTGATTCTTTCATTTAAGGATTAACCATAATATAAGCAAAGGTACCTGTTATAAGGGACAGAATCAAATATTAGGTTAAGAAACATAAGTTACTGTTAATAGTCAGGACTCGGTTGTATTTTAAGTTGTGTGAAATGAATAAGTAAAGGCAAAATGCATTTTTAAAATGCATTTTTAATGCTACAATTGGAAGTATGAAGATGAGGACAAAAACCTAGTTAGATACTGATAATGATGGGATGGATTCTATGACTCACAGCTCCTCTGACCTCAGCAACATCATTTTTTCTTGGAACTGAACACTGTTCTTTGAATCCTTGCAAGACAAGGGGGATGAGCTATGTTTTCAATATCAATACAAATTGGGCTGCCTTAAGCCCAAACACACACACATATTTTCAGTTTATAGAATAGCTAATTCTGCCAGTTATTGAAATTTGCTACTGGAAATAGTTGAACATTTTTTGTATTTTTTTCTTTACTTTCACAGTCTTTGCATTTAGACATTGATGCTTTCTGTTTGTTCTTTTTTTTTTTTTGATAATGCACTCAGATTTACAGTCAAATATTCATCAATCAAACTGACATTCCATTTAGTCTCTTTTATGAAATGCTTTGGTCTTAATCAAAAGGCATATATTTTCTAACCCTGCTTATTTTGCATTTTAATACCTTCCTTCTCAGTATTTTGGATCATCTCTAATGAATATATTTCTGGACTTGGTGTCAGAAAGGCATTAGTTCAAACCATGACTCTGATACTGCTTAGCCATATGACCAGAGATCATTAATTTAATCCTATCTATTGCCTCCAGTAAAGTGAGTAAAACCACACCTATAGGACCTGTGGAGGCTTCTGTGAAGTTCAAATGAAATAATGTTATGTAAAGTACTTTGAAAATTTCAAGGCAATCTATAAATTCCAACTTTTAACATCAATGTCATTAAATTAAGGCAGTTCAATATTTAGTCAGTCAGTAAATTAGTCAACCAATTGTGAGAAATAATTATTAATAATCAATATCTTGGGGGGCCCAGACATTTCCCCTTTCATTGTTCTCTTTTCCCTTCACTCCAATGCAAAGTTTCCTAGAGAGATCTCATCAAATCTCTCCAATCTGGGTCAGGCCCAACCCAAGTTTAAAAGGAATCTTGGGTGGAGAGAGATCTGTTTATTTACATAGCCAAAGGATACTCTGTCCAGGGTGGGGGTCACTTGGGGGCTCTCACTGAAGAGGATATTCTTTGAATTGATATCCCAAGGCTGGAGATAATCTCTGTTCAGGGATCTGTTCTTAGCCCCATTGACTACCTAATGTTTCAAGGGTATATAAGCTCTGTGCCCACCACCCTGGAGTCTTTAGTCTGAGAGAGATGGTTATAAAACTCATTTTATTAATAACTTACTAGCCATATTAATAAAATGATTAAATTACCAGAATACCACATCTCTCATATTTTCAATCATCATACAATAAAAATGTATTAAGTGCCAACTACATGTAAGGCACAGGAATGCTGTTCCCCATTAATACAAAGAATGTGAAAAGAAATATAAATATGCTGCACAAATACTGTAATTTCTACTTAGAAAAATTCTGATAGAACATTTTTTATTACAAGCGACTGTTGGATTTAACTACTACTTGCCCTTAAGAAAAGTAAAGAAATTTGAAATATGAAAGGGCTTTGGTGAAATTATTATTGCTTACCATTAGTGGACTGAGCTAACAAGCTAGTATAATAATGCTATTGCAAAGGGAAAAGGAGTTAAAAAAAAAAAAAAGGTGAGGCAAAGGATGAGAGTAGTTCCAGGTTTTTGTTTGTTTTGATTTTTGTTTTTTAATCTGGACCTTCAAAGATAGCTAGAATTTTTACAGGAAAAAAATGAGGTAGTAGGGGAAACATTTCCAGATAGCATGACATCATAAAAGTTGGAGAGGTGTGAAAATATCATCATGTAGTAGTGACCACACTCAACTTCTAATCTAGAGGATTTAAGGGCAGGCTACTAAACTCTCCCACAAAATCATCACTTTCCTATGGTACATGAAAAGGAGCCACTGTTGAATGGTGGTTGAGGCAATAACATTAGAGGAAGTTAAAGTAATACCTACATGTACTAACATATCCAAAAGCATAAATCAATGTGAAAATGAAACCACACTATACAAGAGTGAACTCTTGTCATCTGACAGCACATACAATGTCTCAAGATACAATGTACAGAATACAGTCAAATTTATGGTCTGTAAAACTATTTTGCACTATGTTAGCATGCTTAATAATAATAAGTGCATGACGTTAAATGGCTTATGTTGTTTCTAATAATAGAAATCATAATAATCCTATCAATAGTGCAATCTCTATAATGCTTTACAGTTGTAAAATATTTTTCCTTATTATGCAGTGCATATATCATTATGTTTCATTTGTGATGAGGAAAAAGACTCAGAAAAATAAAACTCTTTTTCCAAGATAATGTGGCTACAATGATAACACAAGAATCTGGCACAGGTTGTAGAACTTCCAAGTTGAATTTTCCAACCTCTATTCTTTGTTTTCTCTGAAATTCCATACTGCCTCAAATTGAATGTACTCTTGAAAATTATCTGGTTCAGTATGTTAGTTGTTTGTCATTTAAGATAGTTTTCAAGATATATAAGAAATAAATGTGGTTATCTTTGTTCAAAGCTGCTGCCCCTAAATGCAATAATTCTGGGAGTGCATTGTAAAGATCAGTGCAAGATAAGAAGTTTTCCTCACTGGTTGGAATATATGAAAAACAAACAAGAGCAAAGTGAAATAAACCACCAGGGATTCAAATCTGGAATGTTGCTGTTAGTAATTTGTAGTTCTAAGTGCTGTGATTCTAACAGGTAGGATTAGAATAATGTAGTCTGATTGGGTGTTTTAAAGAGAAAGAAAAGAATTATTTAGTTTAACAGAAAATTGACACAGATGCCACAGTATCTGGTATTTAAATTAATTGCTTACATATTTAGAGTAGATGGGAAGAACCAAGCCTAAGGGTAATATCTGTACCGTCTTCTCTGCTGAGATATCTGCCAATTGTGTTATGAGAGAATAAGCACAATTCTTTTACACCAGCAATGAACCCTCTGGGGCATGGAGAGGAAATAAACCACCTTACATCTTTCTCCCTGAATTCTCCCTTTACACCTGGATTTAAAGGACTGTTTCAGCTGTCTTCATTATACACAATGAACCAATTTACCTGAAAGTCTTCCTTCACTGGTACTAGATAGATTTTTAAGAATATGTTTTGCTGATATAACTCTCTCAATAATAAGTATGCCTAAACACAGAATGTGCTCCACTGTTTTGATTGAAAAGATCAGTTAATTTAGCCAACAATGGGGTTGGTTTGTTTAAATCTGAGTCACGATTTGACAAAATTGACTAATGAATTTAGTCATAATGGTTGAAATATTTGTTGTATGTGGCCAAGAAGAAGATGAGTTTGTCATTAGGACCTTTGTATTCATAATTGAACATAATGAAATGTTTTTCAGGAAAGCTAAAGGGTGTCCTAGTTAGAACATAATTATGCTGATTCATGGTGATTTATGTGTGTAAAAAGAGAATAATTAAAATATACATTTTAATTCCGAATTCTAAACATATGTCTACATTTATTGTGTGTTCACATATATACACACATACATATACATGTCTGTATCTGTATATATACATACACAAGATATACATATATCTATATCAATGGAGAGAGGAAATTGCTAGAGTGATTGCAACAGGGTCTTTCTGAGTTTGAGAGATTTTAAAATGAGAGGAAGATAATAAATTCCATTCATTTCTTTTTTTTTTTCCATTTCACAACAAATCTCTTTTCAAATGAGTGGTTATAGGTTAATCATTAATCCAAACTAGATTGATGCAGAGGTGCCAGTGAATGAGACTTTAAGTGTTCAAAAGACATTAAAGATACTTCTTTATACATGACTGAA
Source organism: Dromiciops gliroides (assembly GCF_019393635.1). Classification (NCBI taxonomy): domain Eukaryota; kingdom Metazoa; phylum Chordata; class Mammalia; order Microbiotheria; family Microbiotheriidae; genus Dromiciops; species Dromiciops gliroides. The sequence continues at coordinate 64,681,405 of NC_057866.1, read as the reverse complement.
GACTGTTGTGAGATGATGTGGGCCTCTAAATTTGGTTCTAGTTGGGGCAATTATATAGATACAGTAATTCCCCAGATTGGTGGGGTAATAAGGCAGGTCAAACGATGATTTCCCAGCTTCCTCTTCTAGTATAGGAAAAGTCCCATCTCTAACATGTATCAGAAGTGGTGGGTCCATCACCAGTATGGTAACTGGTAGAAAACAGGGTATTATCTGCTACTTTTACTTCCAGATCTATACTTTGGGATCTTTCAGCCTAGTAAGTGATTGTGGGGAATAAGAATAGAAACATGAAACTGAGATTATGCAGCATTTATTAGGAGCTATCTATCACAGGTTAGTCTTATTTCTGATGTCACGGTATGATGCATTTGAGGTCCACAAGAATACTTATTTATGAAGTTTTATTTGGGAACAGAGAAGAAGCATTCCTCATCTGGTTTTAAAGTTAAAAGCTTCCCAAAGTCCAGAAAACAATTAACACTTACAGAATAGGAGCCATTGACACAAACAAGAATCTTTGAAAGGAAGGCTATCTCTTAGTACCAGTAAAATGGCCGTGGGTTGTGAAGATCAAAAGACATTTTGGAGGCAATTTTGGGTTTCTTCTTTGGGATTCTAAATATTAATGATAGCTCAGATCCTACACAGGAGTAAGTGGGGATAAGTTTCTAAAACACACACACACAATATTTACAGGGGGAGAAAAATGTCCTAATCATTATTTCTGTATAAATTTAAGTTTGCATGCATATAGCCTATAAAAATAATATAAATTAATTTTCATTCCTCAAAAGGAGGTAGTTGAAATTATAAAATTCTAAGAACAAAACATGTTTTTATACATTATTGATAAGAGTAGAGCATATAATGATTCATTATTGAAAGTACTGTAGCAGGTTTCTTGGACTTGTCACATAGGCAAAGAGATAAATATAGATATGGAGTCAGGGACTATTGGAATTGTGATATCATTTGGTAAGCAGAACCCCTGAATTAAAAAAAAAGTCCTTATACCAAACTAAATCCATATTTTTGCTGCAATTTATAGGCTTAGAAATATGCCTATACCACTAAGAGGTCAAATGATTTGTTCAGTGGCACTGAGAGTCTCTGGGAGAGGCAGGATTTGAACCCAGAATTCTTATTTCCAAGCTCAGCTCTCTATCTACTGTTTCATATTGTCTCTAATTATTTTTTATCTGTCATTGATTTATCTATCATCTCTCTCTCTCTCTCTCTCTCTCTCTCTCTCTCTCTCTCTCTCTCTCTCTTTCCCTCTCTCTCTCATATCCATCCATGCATCCATGCATCCATGGATCCATTCATCCATCCATCTTTCCATCCCTCTATCCATCCATCTAGGTAGGTAGCTATCTCTTAAGTGCACCCTATATAAATAAAGACATATATCCTGAATTTTCATCCAGAGATTATTAAACAATTGGAAATGTGAACATATAAAATAAAAAAAATAATAGTTGGTGCCTCTGTATGCCTTGTGTGTGCTTTATGGCAATGAAACTAAAATGTCTTATACAGGAAAGAAGTACATACTTTTAATACTATTAAAAAGATATATTTAGAACATTCCACTCATATAAACAATGAACAGAAGTATTTCTATTCTTTTCCCACCCCATATTAGAAAGATGTGATTTTAAACTTCATAGATACAACAGAAATAGACAAATTAACATTAAAGCTAAAATTATCTCTAGCCTCATTTGAGGAAAAAAAAACAGTGCATACGATAGTTATATCAAAACAAAAACTCCAATCTAAATATAGAAGGGTAATGAATGTAATTTCCTTTTCTCCAGACAGATCAACAGCAACCTCTTTTCCTTGTTTTAACTCTTCAACTGTTATATAGTGTATAAATCTCTCACAATAAAAAAATTATTTACATTATATATAACACAATATTAAATTCTTATCGTCTTCTGCCTTAATCACCTTGCTAATGCTTTATATTTGATTAATTTAAAATAAAAAAATGCATCAATGGAGTATAATATATATGTACACATATATATGTATACATATTTATAGACATGAAATTCTATGCATGCAAAATTAATCACACTGAATGGAAACTAGAAGCAAGTTAATGGAAAACAAATTTAAATGTGTTTTGTCAAATTCATTTTCTAATTGTCATATAATGATAATTAACATTATTTCTTTTTCAGTATTATTATATATGAATTTTCCATTTGATTTCCCTTTTATAACTGCTTTTCATATAGATCTTCAAAATGTATGAAAATTAAGTTCATTCTTCCTAAAACATATGTTTTTGCTTTATTACTGATATTTCTTCAGTATTAAGAGGGATTGAACACAGATATGTACTAAGATTTCCTAAGGAAGACAATATTATTTAAGTTTATATAGAACCAGTGTTTTAATTGTAAAAATACTGGAGAATATTAGAGGAAACATAATTTAGATTATACTCAGTGCCACTGATATGATAATTTAAGTAAGTGACTTAGCCAGTGGTTTCCAACTATACCTATCATTCAGAATGTCTAAAGCAGGCCTGGGCAACATTTAACTCAAAGGTTATATCAAGCTCTCACATTAATTTCACCTGGCCTATGACAATTCTTCTAAACTTGGGAACTTGGTAGTTATCCACTCTAATTTTTTGAAGTTTTCCAAATTATGAACCATAGTAAACTTGTATATTTAAGTGCATTAGTTGGATTGACAGCAATGTTCTATTCAAAAAGATTCTCTAAGTTGGAGGGTTCTTTTGAATGAAATGTATGATTACGAATATATGTCAATTAGGAACATAGCAACTGGGATTCCAGTAGCACAGGATACATAGGTGATTCTAGATATGTGAGAACTGAGATTTCAAAAAAAGAGAAAAGAAATGCAAATGACAACAACCTAAAATTGAATGGTTGTGATCATAGAACTGGGCAGGTTGGAACTTTGCTTAAGTAGTGAATAAGGCTGTAACAATGGAATCAAAAGCTAGATGATGATCCACTTTGATTTCTAAGTATCTGGAAAGGTAATTGGCATTGAACATAAGAGTAAGATCTCCTGGATACAGTCTGTAGTTTGGAGCAATTTGTACTGATATTGAAAAAAAGGTTTAGTTCAAGGGGAAAAAAATAATCTCTTCCCTGTTCAGCTTTCCCAGTAAGGATTATGTTTTGTTTTGTTTTGTTTTTATTAGCAAGTAAGGAAATGCAAATTGATGAAATGTATATTGATAAGAAAGTATGAGACACTCCCTCCCTCCCCTCCAAAAATAAATCCCCAAACAGCTTAATAATGAATCTTTTTAACCTAAATGCATTCCAGGTGATATTAAATAGCTGTGGAACATGGGGTACTATAGTTTCCTAAAAACATTTTTTTTTCTTTTTTGCGGGACAATGAGGGTTAAAGTGATTTGCCCAGGGTCACACACACCTAGTATCAAGTGTTTGAGGTCATATTTGAACTCAGGTCCTCCTGAATCCAGGCTCGATGCTCTATCTACTGTGCCACCTAGCTGCCCCCATTAAGAAATAATTTTTTTTTTTTTTTGGCAGGGCAATGAGGATTAAGTGACTTGCTCAGGGTCACACAGCTAGTAAGTATCAAGTGTCTGAGCTTGGATTTGAACTCATGTCCTCTTGAATCCAGGGCTAGTGCTTTATCCACTGGGCCATCTAGCTGCCCCAAGAACAAAAACTTTAAGTGACTCAAAGTATAATGAAAAATGCAAAGTAGGGCACAAAACATGGCCTATAATAAAATATTGGAAAAAATCAACCAAAAGATATTCCCAAGGACATGTAAGACCACCAAAGTGGTTAATTAGTCTCAGAGAGAGATGGGAACTCACAGATGGAGAACACAAGTTCTGTAGTACTTTGTATAATAGAAATTTTCAAAAACCAACAAAATACCAGAGGAAATTCTAGAGCATTTAGGGTAAGGCTTCTATAAGTAAAAATACAATACAATACAATATACTACAAAGGAAACCAACTGTATTATTAAAATGCTTGAATAAAAATCACAAAGTATTATCACTTTTAAAGTGAGGGTATGATGTAATCTGCACCAGAAGAGGATCATTATCAGTGAGATCTTGGATCCCTCAAAATATCAGTGATAGAGAAATCAGGATATGCTCAGTGCTCAATGAAAGGCACAGGCCTATTAAGCACAATTGAATCTTAGAGGAAGGCTAGCTGCAGTGTATGAAAATTGGAAATTCTTCTTTATATGTAACATAAATCGCTTTTGTTGCTATTATGATCATTTCCTTATGTCTAAACCTCAGTGTATATGGGAAATATCTCCCAAGCAAAGAATAGAATTTTTTTTATGAAGCTTTACTATTCACTCTAACAGAATCAAGCTTTTAGATATTATTAGTATGTGTATATAATCAGTGGAAGATTTATATTTTCAAGCTCATTTACTTGATTGAGACACATGTCCTCTCAACATCAACTTTTACTTTATATTCCAAAAGGAGAACGCTTTTGTCAAACCATAATACATTTGAAGATGGAGTCTCTATAGAATTTGAAGCCATAAAAGAGCTCCTAAAAAGAGTCTCTATTGCACTTTTATTTCTTCTGATGTCATTTCTATCATTCACAAATGAAATGATGAAAGACACAAGGTAATCCTGCTGCTGGTATTCTTAAAAAGGATATGTGTGTGTGTGTGTGTGTGTGTGTGTGTGTGTGTTGGGGGAAGTTGTGGTGGAGACACTTTGTATAACACAAATTCTTATTATTAATTTAATTATTTAAAAAGCATAATATTATGAGAAATCAATGTACAAAACCCAAGCTATTCACTCTTGTTCACTTGCATTTAAATTAGACAGAGCTCTAAATTATAAATGGATAATAAGTATAGTCTTAAAGTAAAATTAGTATAAATTGATTTATCAAGGATCATTTAAAAATGACTGTTTTTGAAGTTTCTCATAAAGTTAACTAGGCAACATATTAGATTGAATACTGGACTTGGAGCCAGGGATACTTGACTTTGAAATAGATATGTGAACTTGGACAACTCACCTAAACACTTTCATCTTCAGCTTTCTTCCAAAGGGAGTTAATAATAACATTTATAAATTCCTTAATCTGAAGTTTTGTTTTTGTCTGATTTCTCTCACAAACTGGCTAATGTGGAGATGTTTTCCATGATTACTCATGTATAACTTATATTGAATTGCTTGAGTTCTTGGGGGTGGAGGGTGGGAAGGGAAGGAGGAAAAGAAGTTGGAACACAAAGTTTTAAAAAATTGATGTCAAAATTTGTTTTCCCATGTAATTTGGGAAATAAAATTCTAAACAGAAAAAAAATTATAAGACTGAAAAGAAAAAAAATTTATATCATATGCTGTTGTAAGGACTGAATGACATAGTGTTTGTAAAACACCTTGCAACCCTTAAAGTGATATATAAACATGATTTAATAATTGGGTTCATTCTTTGAGCATTCCATGTTTGTGTGTATTACATACATATTTGTATATTTGCATATATGTACATGCACACATATCTCACATATTGACTATCTCTGACTTCTCTTTACCTATGAAACTTAAAAACAAAATAAATTCTCAGACCCTTTGTAAAGAAATCCTGGGTGAGATAGTCTTGGAGATCTCTTCCAGATCTAAATTTGGATCTCATGACTTGTGAATTGTGGTTGTTACATTAGATGATCTTGGAAGTACATTTCGGCTTAAATTTATTGTGAAATTTATGGTACTGAAGACAAGGATAGGCCCAATTTAAACTAAGAAGAGCAAGAGGAGGTTGCCATAGAGAGCTGGCAGGAAGGAATGAGGCTCAGGCCAAGTAGAAATTGCAGTTTCCACTCCAGCTTCCTTTTGGTAGTGGTAGGAATCCTGGAGAGACTGCTTTTCTGACTCAGAGCCAGATCACTTCTATCCCTGGGTAAAAGCTAATCTTTTGAATTGAAGATACCCATCTCAGAATCAAATCATTCTTGATGTAGAATGAAAGTCTAGGGGTCATTTAGTCCACTTCCTGCCCTTTAAATAAAGCTGTGTGCAAAACAGTCTAGCAAGGTATCACTCAGCTGTTTCTATCAAATCTCCCACAAAGAAGCTACCATTTCTATTTTCTGTGGCTAATTATCAAAAAAAAATAAACAAACAATAAACGCACAAAATAGTATCAAGTTGAGTTTTCAGAAAATTGAAAGGGTAATGAACTTTAAAAAATATATCATTATGATACTATTAGCCCACTTTGGTCAGAAAATTAACTACCTGAAAAAGATCTTACAAGACACTGAGGGCAGCTAGGTTGTACAGTGGATAAAGCATGGGCCCTGGAGTCAAAGAACATGAGTTCATATCTCACCTCACACACTTACTAGCTGTGTGACTCTGGACAAGTCACTTAACCCCAGTTGCCTTAAACATCTGATGCCAACTCCAGTTGTCTTGATGTATATTTTGACACTGGATCCTGATGGCTCTGGAGGAGAGAATAAATGAGGTTGGTGACGTTACACTTAAATCCAATTCATTGCAAGTCACGACATCTGTCATGGTCCTCTTCAAGAACTAAGGACAAGCAACAACAGCAGACATTGGTATATTGTCTTATTTTACAGATTAATAGAAGCCTAGGGAAGGGAAATGATTTGGCCAAAGATATTCCACTAGTTATCAGCAGAAATGTGGTATAGAACCAGTTTCTTCTGATTCTTAAGTCTGTTACACCAACGTTTTATAGTCTTCCTTTTTACAATATTCTCCATCCCCCTTCCCTTTCTTCTTTCTCTTTCCCCATTCCCACTTCCTTTCCTCCATCCATTTCTTTTCTCCTTCCCCATCCATTCACATTTCCCTTCATTTTATTGTCAATTCCTTATTTGTTTTTTTCCCTCCTTTTTTGAGAAGGCACACTATATTTGTATTTGCTACTGGGATAACCTTGTATTTCTGATGGGTAGCAAACATAACACATGACTGCCAAGAAATGTAACAGAGCATCATTTCTGCAGGGACAAAGTAATTTGTGCAACTCTTTGGCTTAAAAAATACCAGAATTATTTCTCCATTTCGTTGTATGTAATATATTAATGGAAAAAGGTACTTTAAAAACCCACTGGAACAAGCCTTCCTACTCCTCTTACAGTCTATTAGAAAGTACATTATTGCCTCTATGGGGAATGGTCTATCTAGCTAAATCCTCATGATACTTGTTAGCTCTAATAAGACAATAATGAAGAACTAATATTTTAGCATCTCATGTGCTTTCCTGAACTAAAACAATATTGTAAGCTTTTCAAAGTCCTCTACATTATAAACATCTGCCTTATGGAAATGATGATCTGTCTGGAGGCTGTGCCATTAGCATATCAATAGGACAATATTTTCATTGTGCTACAGAAGCTGCTTTAATTGTCTGAAATATTTAAGGAGGGTGAAGGTTCAAAAGTAAATTGGATTGTAGTACAGTTGCTATTAGTGTATTTGCCTAAATAAAATTTGAAAATCTAGCCCAAAGAATGGCCTGATTTGAGGTTGCCTAAGACAATTCACAAACCTAACTTTAAAAAAAAATAATTTCCTCAAGAAATGTTCTATCATCAAACAACAGAAAATTCATAAGTTCAACTTATTTGAAAATCCCACTCTTATAGGTAGAGTTTTCTCTCCAGTTAATTTGAATACTCTTAGGTCCAGAACCAAGAGCCTTTTAATTTAGTATTTGAAAGGTATGATTAATATAAAAGGTGAATAATCAATATAGTTAAATTAGACATTTAAAGCACTTAGTTTTGACAGAACTTGAGGGGGGAGGTCTAATCAAAAGATGGCAGAAACCCTCAAGTCATGCCTTCAGCCAGCTATCTACTGGATGTGAAATAAAGGTGACATCACACCAGCAGCTGCAGAATATCAAGATAATCTGAATAGTGAGTATTGCCAGGTGCTTACTCAGGGAAGAATTACTGATGGAAAGATAGGCCTGAAATATCTGGTCACCTGCATTGGTGAAATTGACTGATTTCCAAGTCACCACTTCATGTAGAGATGTGTAGGGACACATTGCAGCTGTGTTTATATAACATGACCAAATTGGCTTTGGAGTGGCAAATTCAATTTTGTTGGCCAACTTCAACACAATCAATCAAATTGACTGTGTGACAGTCTAAATCAGTCATTAAGATGGGGTGAAAACAGCAAATTGATCTTGTTCAATTCAGTGCACTTGGTTGTGATATAGAAAGCCCAGCTTTTGTTTCACTGAGGCCAGACCATGCTTCACATAACATCTAGCCTTCCATAATGGTCATATTAACCTATGTCCTGCTGTTGTCCTACTTTCCTACATTTAGAAAAGTACCTTTGGACTATTCTGTCAGAGACACATTCCTATTTAATCCACTCATCTTTGGAATATCTACCCTGGGCCAACCTGTTTTTATTAGTGAGAAATTCAGCACAAACTTAAACCATGTATCTTACCTAACCAGACATATTTTATCATCTCCCATACTATGTATTTACATCCATTCCTTTCTTCTAATTTCTCTTTCTAACTCTGTGTTCAGTAATCATATTCATAAAGAGTGTATTAAGGGGGCAGCTAGGTGGCACAGTGGATAGAGCACCGACCCTGGATTCAGGAGAACCTGAGTTCAAATCTGGCCTCAGTCACTTAACACTTACTAGCTGTGTGACCCTGAGCAAGTCACTTAACCCCAACTGCCTCACTAAAAAAAAGAAAGAAAAAGAAAAAAAGAAAGAAAAGTGTATTAGTTGAGTGCTCCTTGGTTAAATTCACAAACCTTAAGAATCCCTAGAAACAAAGCTCTAGGTTACCTCTATAATATATGTTTTCCCTTTAGAAAGTAAGTGACTTGAAGGATTGGACTGTCTCATTTTTGTATTTGTAATTGTGGCACACGGTATAAAGCTTAGCACATAATGAGTGCTTAATAATTGTTTCCTCCCTCTCTTCCTCCCCTCTGCTTTTCCTTCCTTCTTTCTTTCAACATTTTTTTTTTCAATCAGGCCATGGATGCTTTCACTAGTCATTTTATCAAGAGCACTTGGAATTAACTATAATCAATCCCTTTATTTCCTTTCCTCGAGTCATTGAGGGGAAAAAATTAGATCCCTACTCCCAGGTACATTCATTGTCATTTTCTGGAGCATTGACTACTAATAAAGTGATACCTTCATATATTCTTCTTTCATATTTTAACTATAATTAGGGCAAGAACACAAGTTTTTGGAGTTTGAGTGAAGGAATTAAGATAGAACCCAAGGAAATAGAGAAGGTTCTCTCTCTGTCTGTATCTGTCTACCTGTGTGTCTTTCTGACTCGGTCCATGTCTGTGTCTCCATGTGTATGTCTCTCTCTCTCTATCTCACCGTTCCTCCCTCCCTTCTGAGCACAACTGATTTCAAAGAGAATGTTTATTCTTTACCATCTAGGCTGAAATGTGGATTGTAACCTAGTAACTTAGTAAACTGTGCTGAAGTTGGAGCCATGAAAATCTGAGTTGAAATCTTACTTCAGACACTTAGAATGATCTTAAATGTTATCAGCAATAGCAGCATCAACATTGTTCATTTTGTATATGGCCGATTTGAAATTAAAATTTATATATAAATTGACTTCACCATGGCAATGCAGAAGTCTCTAGAACAAATTTGAGCCTAAGTTGTTAATCAAAATACAAAGATTCTAGTTAAGAAGACTTGGTGAAATATTTTATAAAACTCAATAGAGGGGCAGCTAGGTGGCGCAGTGGATGGAGCACCAGCCCTGGAGTCAGGAGTACCTGGGTTCAAATCCGGCCTCAGACACTTAACACTTACTAGCTGTGTGACCCTGGGCAAGTCACTCAACCCCAGTTGCCTCACTAAAAAACAAAAACAAAAAAACAAAAAAACAAAAAAAAAACTCAATAGCCACACTCAAATATAATATGAATAAAAAAGGAAATAGTTTATAACTTAGAGTATGTGGGAAGTGGAATACATTTTAAAATGCTATATTTGATAATCTATGGTTAAGTAGTATAAAATTAATCCATTATCTTCTATGTACATAATATTATATAAGGGGAATGGTACATTTATAGTAATAGTCAAGGCCTCACCTTTCAAGACTTAAAATCTATCTGAGCAAAGAGGGTACTTATAGGTGTATGGAATTTGGCAGCAGGAGTATTGTGGGAAGTCCTTTCCTTCTCATTATTCATTTAACTATGCTCTAAGGACTAGGGAAGAAGCAAATTTTGGTCCCTAAATTATTGTAAAGAGTACCAGAAACAGAAAGCTAGGCACAACATTTTGTTATCCATCTATACCATCAAATCCAAGCAATGATTGTTATATTATTATGTGCATGTCACTATGTTAGGCCTCAGGAATAAAAAAATGGAAAACAGTCTCTGTCTCTGAGAAGCTGACATTCTTACATTATGCAATTAATACTACACACCATGGTAAAGGTGGTATATGGGATGCTACAGAAGGACTAGCACATGTGCTGTGAAGGCTTGCTGAGCCTTTTTCAGGTCTACTCATCCACCTTTAGTTTCCCCCTTTCACCCAAATCTCACCTGTGGCTATAAAAAGATATAGCATGCATAGTAGCTATACCCCATTAAAACCTTCTCAGCAGCCATGCTAAATCAGGTTCGAGGTAACTAATAGTTCTCAAACCCATTGGAAAGTTAGGGAGATGCATACCCAAGCATGTGAAGAATTCCTCTGGCAACATGGGCAGATGAGAACAGTTTGTTCTAAAGGCCATGAAGTCAGCCAAAGAAGGCTCTGTGGAGTGCTTAGAGCTTGGTCAGGCATCAAAGGCACTGCATCCCAGGCTATTGCCAGACATGTTGACTTTTCATCTTGTTACTGGACTTTGATGACTCAGGAAGAGAGAATGAGACTGATAATTGTATAACTCTGACTCACTTAAATCCAATTCACCCAGGAATCAAGAGACCATTGGTTCTCTTTGAAAATTAAGGACAGAAGATGGTGGAGGAAAGACATTAAACACACAGAGCTCCTGACAAAATTATCCCCAAAATAGCAACAAAACAACCCCTGGAGCAGCAAAGCCCACAAAAAGACTGGCTGAGATTATATTCCAGCCAGACAGATTAGAGGAGACCATGCTGGGCTGCAAGAAGTAGAAGGGGAAGAGGATAAGGATGGAAGGGTGAAAGAAGGGAGGGTAGAGCAAAGGAGGGGGATTCAGAAGCAAAACAAATTTTTTGAGGAGCAATAGGGTAAATGAAGATAGAAAATAGAATAAATAACATGGAAAGGGGATAGAATGGAGGGAAATAGTTATGATGATTGATTATAATGGCAAAACATATGGTACCTACTTTATTGGACCATTGTGAAGAAAATTCTTTGTCAAGTTTAAGGTACTATATAAAAGTTATGATGAACATGATGCTATCAGAAAAACCTGGAAAGACCTACATGAACTGAAGCAAAGTGAAATGTACTACATACAAATTAACAGTAATAGTGTAACATGATTTTCAGCAAGGCAATGATCCAATATAACTCTGAAGAACTTGTGAAAATTGGAATCAATCTACAGAGAAAGAACTGATGGTATCTGAATGCAGACAATTCTTTAATTTGAAGTTTTGGTTTTTTATCGGTTTTCTCTTACAACCTAGCTAATGTGGAGATGTTTTCCATGACTACTCATGTATAACTTATATTTAATTGCTTGAGTTTTTGCGGTGGGGGGGTGGGAAGGGAAGGAGGAAGAGAAGTTGGAACACAAAGTTTTAAAAAACTGATGTTAAAATTTGTTTTTACATGTAATTTGTAAAATAAAATTCTAAATAGATTTTTAAAAATGTAGGCCCAAAACAACTACATTGAAGGGAATTTATATTTTACTTTAAAAAAAAAAAATCTGTTACTCTCTTTATATATGCATGTACCTGTGTGTTACATGCACGTCTTTCTATCTATCAAATTACCTGTCAAGTCCGTTTTGTGCAATTTTATTAGGAAATTATTTCCTTTCTTACATTTTGTTGTGACCTATGTGGATCCCTTGGCATAGAAACTCCCTCTACAAGGGGATAAGCAATTAATAATAAATTTATAATCTTAGAGAATTTCTTGGCCTCATTCACAGACTATTCTTCAAGTATTCTAGATGAATACAAACTTATAGCTAGTACATATCATTAGCAAGATTTAAATCAAAATCTTCCTAAATCTGTGTATGGCCCTCTAAACACAGTACCACAATGCCTTTCTCTCCCTTAAATTAAGTTGAAATAGGTCTCCTTATAACTTTCAACCACTGGTTCTAGCTCTTCTTTTTGTCTCTAAGCTGAGGAGTCAACAAACAAATCAAATCTCTCTTCCATTTTGTAATCCTTCAAAATGTATAAACCGGGGGTGGAGCCAAGATGGCGGAGAGGAAGCAGCAAGCTGCCTGAGCTCTCCTTCTGTTCCCTCAAAACGAACATTAAATCAAGCCTCTGGACGGATTCTGAAACTACAGAACCTGCAAAGAGACAGAGAGACACAGTCCTCCAACCAGAGATAATTTAGAAGACTTCAGGAAAAGGTCGGTCTGACTCGGGCAAAAGGGAGGCCCAGCACAGGGCAGCAACCCAGCGCCGAGGGGGTCGCGGCAAGTCAGCAGGAGCTGCGGGCCACAGCCGAACAACTGAGGCTCCCGGAACCTGGTTCAAAAATCTGGTGGCCAAGAAGGACAGTGGAAAAACTTACCTGCACCGGCCGAGAGGGCCACGAACGGCGGGATCAGACGCCGGGGTCTTTCGCCTGGCTGGCCGAGCACAATCAGACAGGAAGTGCAGGGCGGGGCATCTCCACACACCATAAAGGCCTCAGAGTAAAAGCCTGGTCACACAGCACCTATACACCTGCACAAGAAGCCCAAAACAGGGACCCTGGTGCCCCCAGAGCAGACCTCAACTTAAAGAATAAATAAATAAGCTGCAATAATGAGTAAGAAGCAAAAAAGAGCCCTCTCCATTGAGAGCTTCTGTATCAATAGGGAAGAAGCCAACACAAACTCAGATGAGGACAATAGCCTCAAATTGTCTACATTTGAAGCCTCTCAAGGGAAGGTGAATTGGTCGCAAGAACAAAAAGCCTTCCTGGAAGAGCTCAAAAAGGATTTTAAAAATCAATTGCAAGAGGTAGAAGAAAAAATGGGGAGAGAAATGAAAGCAAAACAAAAAAACTATGAAAGAAGAATCAGCAGCTTGGAAAAGGAAGCTGAAGAAAACAAAGCCTTAAAAAATTCATTTGGCCAAATGGAAAAAAAGCTGCATAATCTCACTGAAGAAAACAATACCTTAAAAAATTCACTTAGCCAAATGGAAAAAAAGGTGCATAATTTCACTGAAGAAAACAGTACCTTAAAAAATTCACTTAGCCAAATGGAAAAAAGGTGCATAATCTCACTGAAGAAAACAATGCCTTAAAAATTAAAGTGGGACAGTTGGAAGATAAGGAATCCATGAGACACCAAGAATCAGTCAAGCAGAATAAAAAAAATGAAAAAATAGAAGAAAATGTGAAATACCTCATTGGAAAGACAACTGATCTGGAAAACAGATCGAGGAGAGACAATTTGAGAATCATTGGACTGCCTGAAAGCCATGACCAGAAAAAGAATCTAGATACCATATTCCAGGAAATTATTAAGGAGAACTGCCCTGATATAGAATCAGAGGATAAAATCATCATTGAAAGAATCCACCGATCACCTCCTGAAAGAGACCCCAAAAGGAAAACTCCAAGGAATATTGTAGTCAAATTCCAGAATTATCAGGTGAAGGAGAAAATACTCCAAGCAGCCAGAAAGAAGCAATTTAAATATCATGGAGCCACAGTCAGGATTGCTCAGGACCTGGCAGCTTCAACATTAAAGGACCGCAAGGCTTAGAATATGATATTCCGGAAGGCAAAGGAGATTGGATTGCAGCCGAGAATCTATTACCCAGGAAAAATGTGCATTTTCTTTCAGGGGAAAAGATGGACATTTAATGACATTGGGGACTTTCGATCTTTCCTGGTGAAAAGACCAGAACTGAATAGAAAATTTGATCTCAACATACAAGACTCAAGAGAAGTTTAAAAAGGTAAACAGAGGGGAAAAAAAAAGTTACCCTATTAGGTTAAACTGTTTATATCCCTACACAGGAAGATAATACTCATAACTCTTAAGAACTGTAAATGTATTTGGGCAGAGAGAAGGACTTTATATAGAGGGTATAAATATAAATTGTCTTTGATGTGATGATACAAAAGAATTAAGGGGATAAAAAGGGAGTCTATGGGGAGGAGAGGAAAGGGGAGGTGGAATGGGATGAATTATATCATATGAAGAGGTGGAAAAAACCTATTATAATAGAGGGAAAGAAAGGAGGGGGAACATGGTTTCAACCCTATTCTCATTAGATTTGACTCAAAGAGGGAATAACATATACGTTCATTGGGATAAAGAAACTTAACTCATTCTTTAGGGAAACAAAAGGGGAAGGGAAAGGGGGGGACTGATAGAAGGGAGGACAAAAGCAAGGGAGAAAAGGGTAAAGAAAAGAGAGGGGGGTGATAAAAAGGGAGGGCAGATCGGGGGAGGCAGGGGTAAGAAGTAAAACGTCGGTGAGGAGGAATAGGGTGAAAGAAGGGGGGAAAAGTACAAAGGGGGTAAATAGAATGGAGGGGAATAGACAGTCAGTAATAATAACTGTAAATGTGAATGGGATGAACTCTGCTATAAAACAGAAGCGAATTGCAGAGTGGATTAAAAACCAGAACCCTACAATATGCTGTTTACAAGAAACACATTTGAAGCAGAGAGATATACACAGAGTAAAGGTAAAAGGCTGGAGCAGAATATATTATGCCTCAGCTAAAGTAAAAAAGGCAGGGGTAGCAATCTTTATCTCAGACAAAGTGCAGGCAAAAATAAATCTCATTAAAAGAGATAAGGAAGGAAATTACATCTTACTTAAAGGTACTATAGATAAGGAAGTAATATCAATATTGAATATGTATGCGCCAAGTGGTATAGCATCCAAGTTCTTAGAAGAGAAGTTAAATGAGTTACAAGAGGAATTAGATAGTAAAACTATACTAGTGGGGGGTCTGAATCTCCCCCTCTCAGAATTAGATAAATCTAGCCAAAAAATAAATAAGAAAGAAGTGAAAGGTGAATAGATTACTAGAAAAGTTAGACATGATAGATGTCTGGAGAAAATTGAATGGGGATAGAAAGGAATATACCTTTTTCTCAGCAGTACATGGCACATTTTCAAAAATTGACCATGTATTAGGGCACAAAAACATCATAGTCAAATGTAGAAAGGCAGAAATAGTAAATGCATCCTTCTCAGATCATGATGCAATAAAAATTACATGTAAGAAAGAGCCAGGGAAAAGTAGAATGAAAATCAATTGGAAACTAAATAATTTCATTCTAAAGAATGAATGGGCCAAACAAGAAATCATAGAAACAATCAATAACTTTATCCAAGAGAATGACAATAATGAGACAACATGCCAAAATCTATGGGATGCAGCCAAAGCAGTGCTTAGGGGAAAATTTATAGCTCTAAATGCTTACATGAATAAGAAAGAGAAAGAGGAGATTAATGAATTGGGCATGCAACTTAAAAAGCTAGAAAAAGAACAAATTAGAAATCCCCAATTAGACACTAAATTAGAGATCCTGAAAATTAAAGGAGAAATCAATAAGATTGAAAGCAAAAAAACTATAGAATTAATCAATAAAACTAAGAGCTGGTTTTATGAAAAAACCAATAAAATAGATAAAATATTGGTTAATTTGATTAAAAAAAAGAAAGAAGAAAACCAAATTACCAGTATCAAAAATGAAAAGGGTGATGTTACCACCAATGAAGTGGAAATTAAAGCAATAATTAGGAAATATTTTGCCCAACTGTATGCCAATAAATTTGACAATCTAAATGAAATGGATGAATATTTACAAAAATACAAACTGCCCAGGTTAACTGAAGAGGAAATAAAATCCTTAAATAAACCCATATTAGAAAAAGAAATTGAACAAGCTATTAATGAACTCCCTAAGAAAAAATCCCCAGGGCCAGAGGGGTTTACGGGTGAATTTTACCAAACATTTAAAGAACAATTAATTCCAATATTATACAAATTATTTGGAAAAATAGGTGAAGAAGGAGTTCTACCAAATTCGTTTTATGACACAAATATGGTGGTGATACCAAAACCAGGCAAAGCAAAAACAGAGAAAGAAAATTATAGGCCAAGTTCCCTAATGAATATTGATGCTAAAATCTTAAATAAGATATTAGCAAGGAGATTACAGCAAGTGATCACCAGGATAATACACTATGACCAGGTGGGATTTATACCAGGAATGCAGGGCTGGTTCAACATTAGGAAAACTATTAACATAATCAACCACATCAATAAGAAAACCAACCAAAATCATATGATTATCTCAATAGATGCAGAGAAAGCTTTTGACAAAGTACAGCACCCATTCCTAATAAAAACACTAGAGAGTTTAGGAATAGGGGGAGCTTTCCTTAGAATAATAAACAGTATCTACCTAAAGCTATCAGCAAGTATTATATGCAATGGAGATAAATTAGAGGCCTTCCCAATAAGATCAGGGGTGAAACAGGGATGTCCATTATCACCCCTATTATTTAATATTGTTCTAGAAATGTTAGCTTTAGCAATCAGAGAAGAGAAAGGAATTAAAGGAATTAGAATAGGCAAGGGGGAAACAAAACTATCACTCTTTGCAGATGATACGATGGTATACTTAAGGAATCCTCGAGAATCAAGTCAAAAATTACTTGAAACAATTAACAACTTTAGCAAAGTAGCAGGATATAAAATAAATCCACATAAATCATCAGCATTTCTATACATGACCAACAAAGTCCAGCAGCAAGAGATAGAAAGAGAAATTCCATTTAAAGTAACGGTAGGTAATATAAAATACCTGGGAGTCTACTTGCCAAGACAAACCCAAGAACTCTATGAACACAACTACCAAACACTCTTCACACAAATCAAATCAGATCTAAATAATTGGAAAGATATCAATTGCTCATGGATAGGCAGAGCTAATATAGTAAAAATGACAATACTGCCTAAATTAATTTACTTATTCAGTGCCATACCAATCAGGCTACCTAAAAATTATTTTATACAGCTAGAAAAAATAATAACAAAATTCATCTGGAAAAACAAAAAATCAAGAATATCCAGGGAAATAATGAAAAAAAATTCACAGGAAGGTGGGTTACCGGTACCAAACCTGGAGCTTTACTATAAAGCGGCAGTCATCAAAACTATCTGGTACTGGCTAAAAAATAGAGTGGTAGATCAATGGAATAGGCTAGGCTCAGGAAATGCAGTAGTAAATGACACTAGTAATGTAGTGTTTGATAAACCCAAAGACTCCAGCTTCTGGGATAGGAACTCAGTATTTGACAAAAACTGCTGGGAAAACTGGAAGATAGTATGGCAGAAATTAGGCTTAGACCAACATCTTACACCTTATACTAAAATAAGGTCAAAATGGATACATGATTTAGACATAAGAGGTGATACCATAGGTAAATTAGGAGAGAAAGGAATAGTGTACCTATCAGATCTTTGGAAAGGAGAACAGTTTTTGACCAAATATGAGATAGAGTATATTATAAAATGCAAAGTGGATGATTTTGATTATATTAAATTAAAAAATTTTTGTACAAACAGAAGCAATGCATCCAAAATTGGAAGGGAGGCAGAAAGCTGGGAAACAATTTTTGAGGCCAGTGCTTCTGATAAAGGCCTCATCTCTAAAATATATAGGGAATTAAATCAAATTTATAAGAATCCAAGTCATTCCCCAATTGAGAAATGGTCAAAGGATATGAACAGGCAGTTTTCTGATGAAGAAACCAAAGCTATCTATTCCCATATGAAAAAATGCTCTAAATCTCTAATGATTAGAGAGATGCAAATTAAAACAACTCTGAGGTACCACCTGACACCTATCAGATTGGCTAAAATGACAAAAAGGGAAGATAATAAATGTTGGAGAGGCTGTGGGAAAATTGGAACACTAATGCATTGTTGGTGGAGCTGTGAGCTGATCCAACCATTCTGGAGAGCAATTTGGAATTATGCCCAAAGGGCGATAAAGCTGTGCATACCCTTTGACCCAGCAATCCCACTTTTAGGTTTTTTGCCCAAAGAAATCATGGAAGGGGGAAAGGGACCCACATGTACAAAAATATTTATAGCTGCTCTTTACGTGGTAGCAAGGAATTGGAAGTTGAGAGGGTGCCCATCAATTGGGGAATGAATGGCTGGACAAGTTGTGGTATATGAATACAATGGAGTACTATTGTGCTGTAAGAAATGATGAGCAGGAAGAGTTCAGAGAAACCTGGAGGGTCTTATGTGAGCTGATGATGAGTGAGATGAGCAGAACCAGAAGAACATTGTACACAGTATCATCAACATTGAGTGTTGACCTACTGTGATGGACTATATTCTTCTCACCAATGCAATGGTACAGAAGAGTTCCAGGGAACCCATGATAGAAGAGGATCTCCAAATCCAAGAAAAAAAAGAAAGAAAGAACTGTGGAGTATAGATGCTGATTGAACCATATTATTTCTTTTGTTTTGTGTGCTGTTGT
Organism: Dromiciops gliroides; assembly: GCF_019393635.1. Lineage (NCBI taxonomy): Eukaryota > Metazoa > Chordata > Mammalia > Microbiotheria > Microbiotheriidae > Dromiciops > Dromiciops gliroides. The sequence goes on along the minus strand of NC_057866.1, from coordinate 64,662,680 downwards.
TTTTTTTTTCTATTTTGAGGTTTTGCATCACTGCTCTGATTCTTTCTCTTGTAACAGGATTAATGCAGAAATAGGATTAATGTTATTATGTGTATATATATGTGTATGTATATATATATATCTATATGTATATGTATAGAGATATATAGATATAACCTATATCAGATTACCTGCTGTCTAGGGGAGGGGGGAGGGAGGGGAGGGAGGGAGAAAAATCTGAAATTGTAAAGCATGTATAAACAAAAGTTGAGAACTATCTTTACATGCAACGGAAAAAATAAAATATCTCACAAAATGTATAAACCTCCATCATGTATCCCCCCATGCCCTGGTCTTCTCTTGCTCATATCAAACTGCTTTATCTAACCAGATGAAAGTGCTTTTACTTCAATCATTACACTTTACAACTGACTCTTTCTCTCTCTCTCTCTCTCTCTCTGTCTCTCTCTCTCTCGATAAACTCAGTTTTGCCATTTTCCCCAAATTGTAGTGTTTATCAATGGCAAAAATAAGTAGATGTTGATGAACCAAAGCTCTTACTTTCCTCATTCTGGACACTGCACTTTTACTAATGCAGACAATAATGGCATTAGGATTTTTGTGTTTTGTTTTGTTCTGTTTTGTGAAGGCAATTTGGGTTAAGTGACTTGCCCAGGGTCACACGGACAGTAAGTTTCTGAGGTCAGATTTGAACCTGGGTCCTCCTAACTCCAGGACTAGTGCTCTGTCCACTGAGTCACCTACTTGCCCCTCATTAGCTTTTGTGAATGCTAATTTTATTGTTAACTCATACTGAGCTAGCAGTTGACTGAATGCCCCAGGTCTTGTACACTTTAAATGCTACCAAGCCATGCTTCTTCTATACCAAATTAGCATCTTCTGTGTTGAAAGTGACTTTATTGTGTTAGTAATGCTAAATTCAGAGATTCTTTATGCTAAAGCCAAGGTGAAATTATAAGCCTGCCAACTTGCTATGTTGAAACTTATCAGTACATACCATCAATGTGGATGATTAAAAGGGGAAATCATTTTGCATCAACTGTCAAAATGTTTTGGCTGCAAAGGCCTTGCTTTCAAATGAAAAAGAATATAGAAGACATTAGAATAAAGTACAAAAAATAATTAAGCTTGCAAAAAGGTTGTTCAAAGTGCAGCCATTTAGAATGCAGATCTGAGGTGTGACAAACTGCATAGTATTCAATTTTTTTCTTTTTATTTTCGCACTTTGAGCTCATGCAATTGCCAGAAGAATATGATAGTTTTGTTGATTTGTTTGAATTATTCTCCTTATTTTTTATATTATTTATACTAAGTTTATTGTTTTGCAGTCAAAAGAAACCATTCTGTGAAGAATCTGTATTTATTATTCCTTGATGTAAGATAAAAAGTTTAATGAACATACTAAATATTTTGCATTACATTTACAAGAGCAATTTCCCATCCTAGTCTATTTAATAAATTGCATCACCTTAGGCACAATTCTGTTCAGAATTCCCAAACTAGAAATGTTGATAGTCATGCATTTCAATGGGTTTTCATTTTCTTAAAATTGTGGCATGAAGAAATAGATGGTATTGAAAGTAATGAGGCATAGTACTTTCTGTAAAAGGGAAATATTACATGATCTAGATAATATAACCTCTGTAAGAACATGGACACATGCTACTATTTATGTTGCATAAAGGAAAGAGCTAAGTGTTCACTATTATAAATGTAGTAATATGTTCCTTTTTGTATCATCACTTACTCACTAAGTCATTTTTCTTACTCGTTCCTGAAAAGTCTTAAACCAATGTGTCCTTCTTTTGGGGTCATGACTCCTGGGTTCTTGAAGGCATTCCCAGTGGAATATAGCCTCCAGCATGCTGTACCAATTTGAAATAAATTTGAGAATGGATTCAGTGAAGGAATGTATAGCTTAGCAAGGACCAGCTTTACTAATGATTTGAAGAAACATGTCCCTACACTGGATGTCAAGTGATGATTATTTTGACTGTAAGGGTTGAAAGGGCTTTGGACCTAGGTCAGGGGAAGGGAGTAGCTGCAATGTTGTCATCATATTTTTGAAATAGGAAAGTCTTTTGAGTACAAGTAATTTACTTTTTAAAATGTCAAGTTCTGCCCATATATTATCTGTTTTTCTTCTTTCTGAAGACCAATATTTCCACTGATATTGAAAAAATTAAACAAAACAAAAATGTATAGCAATTCATAGTTACAGTCCATGATCAAAATTGAAACAATATTTAAAAATGCATTGACAGAACTATGATATGTGAACCAATTATGCATAACTCATTGCTTACTTCTTGTATTAGAAATTACATCAACAGAATTACTCATTTAGTAAAGTTTTAGAGTAAAATTTTTTACAAAATATTGATCTGATTTTCATGAAATTTAAATTTAATATTTTATTTATCCAGAATAGTTCAAAAATGGTATTTAATACTTTGAATCATTATTGATTAGAGAAATACACATTAAAATAACTCTGAGGTACCATCTCACAAATATCAGTCTGGCTAATATGAAAAAAAATGGAAAATAATAAATGTTGGAGAAGCTGTGGAAAAATTGAAATACTAATGCATTGTTGGTGGAGTTGTGAACTGATCAAACCATTCTAGAGAGAAATTTGGAACTATTCCCAAACGGCCACAAAACTGTACATACCCTTTGATCTAGAAATACCACTATTAGGTCTATATCCCAAAGAAATCATAAAAAAGGGAAAAGGACCCACATGTGCAAAGATACCCATAGCTGTTCTTTTTGTGGTGGCAAAGGATTAGAAATTAAGGGGATGCCCATCAAAGGCTAAACAAGTTGTGGTATATGAATGTAATAGAATATTATTGTGCTGTAAGAAACGATAAGCAGGCAGATTTCAGAAAAACACCCGGAAAGACTTGCGTGAATTGATGCTAAGTGAAATGAACAGAATCAGGAAAATATTGTACACAGTATCAGCAACATTGTCATGATTAACTGTGATAGACTTAACTCTTATCAGTGTTAAGGCTAAAATTCTAGCTAGTCCGTCTAAAATATCCCTTCATGGTCGCCAATAAATTATAAGCTTTAGCAAGAGTTAGGCTTTTAAGCATTTATTAAGGAGAATAAGAATTTGGTAAAGAAAGAGAGAAAGGCCTACATTCATCTATCTATTAAAGGGAGAGTGAATTTCTAGCTCTGCTCTCTGCCAGAGTCTCCAGGAAAAAGCCCCAGTCAGAGTGCCAGGCTCCCCCTTCTTCCTCCCACAAGCAAACATCACTTCCTGATGCCAAAGAAAAGACGCATAGTCTTGCCCTCAAAGACCTTCACTTCATGGCTGAGCTGTTCTACAGCAAGTCTCCAGCAGGTGGCATCATTCCAATCTTTACATCAATGATTCAAGATAATTCCAAAGACTCATGATGGAAAATACTCTCCACATCCAGAAAAACAAAACAAAAAAAAACAAACAACAAACAAACAAACAAACAAAAAATACTGTGGAAGGGGCAGCTAGGTGGCACAGTGGGATAAAGCACTAACCCTGGATTCAGGAGGACCTGAGTTCAAATCCAACCTCAGACACTTGACACTAGTTGGGTGACCCTGGGCAAATCACTCACCCCTCACTGCCCTACCCCTCCAAAAACAACAACTGTGGAATCTGGATGTAGATTGAACCATACTGTTTCTACTTTTTTTTTTTGAGGTTTTTCCCTTTTGTTCTGATTATTTTTTTTATAACATGACTAATGAAGAAATCTGTTAATGTGATTGTACATATATAACCTATACCAATTTGTTTTCTGTCTTGGGGAGGAGGGAGAGACAAAAAATTGGAACTAGAAATCTTATAAAAAGAAATGTTGAAAAATATCTCTACATATAACTGGAAAATAATAAAATACTTTTATAATTTAAAAAATTTTTTAAAAATTAAAGAAGAAAAATGACATTTTATGAGAAATCAATAATTAATAGTCTCACTTCCTTTCTTTTTTGGGGGACAGGGTCATTTATAGTCCTATTTCTTTGCACGGAAAGACAATAAATGTTCAGTAAATGCTTGTGGATCGATTGATTGATAACACAATTAATGTAATTGCTGTATTAACGTTAAGTTTATAGATTATAAGGAATACTTAAGCTACTGTCCATGAACTTTCTTTTAGTGTTTTAATAATTGTATTTCAATATGATTCTTTTCTTATTCTATGCATTAAAAACTGTATTCTGAAAAGAGATGCATAGGCTTCACCATACTATCAAAAGGCTAGATGACGTACACACACAAAAGGTTAAGAATTCCTGCATTGAGACATAGGAACAAGATTAAGTTAAATATATCATGAGCAGTTGTGTGGAAGTAACCATAACTGGCATAATTAAGATGGAGGGGAAAGTCCAGTTAGCTAATCACCAAATAATAATGAGACTGGCAGTATTTGATACTTCTATGTTATTTGTAACATTTACTGAGTGAATCAGACTCAGGTCAGCCTCCAGAGCTTGGGAAGGCCTTGTTTGGTTTTACATGCATCACTTAACACAGTTTCTAGAGCATAGTGGGCCCTTAATGATTGTTTATAGACTGCCTGTGCAAGTCCATATCTTCTTTCAGGGCGGATTACTATCAGGTATTCAATAGAGCATAATGAGCTCTTCTTCTGTGTCCCTTCTTCTGGTATAAAATGTTTTATAGTAGCATTAAGTGATAGCCCCCCCTGTAGGTTGAAAAATTTTCCAATAAGTTAATGATAAAAATTCTAGGGTCCATTTCTTATTTAGCAATGGAAACAGATGGGAAGGGAAGAAGGATTTAGTAAGTGCATACTGTTTGATAGATACTGTCCTATGCACTTAACAAATATTATCTCATTTGATATAGCAAAGTCTGAAGCTCTAGCCTATAATTTTAGAGGTCTGTTTGAGAAGTCAAATGTAATATCATAGAGAAATAGATAGACAAATATAGATATTTGTGCATATACATAGTATATGAAGATATATGCATAGAGGCATAGATGTATTTTACATATTTGAATATTTTATACATTGTATTTATACACATGTATATATCGTATGGTGTATATGATATATATTTCTGTTATCAAAGCAATAAAGTCAATAAAATGCATCTATCATTAATATGGTGCTAACAAGAACAATACTAGCTGATTGTATAGACACTTGGGTTCCTTTCAGCATGTTAGGCTCATCATTTAACTGCTCAGAATTCACAATATCATGGATTTAGAGCTATAAGGGACATTAGCAGTCATTTTGCTTAAACCCCTGATTCACATCTGCAGACTGTGAACCTTATAACAGTGATATGGTTTGATCAATGCCACGCAGATAGCAAGTCACAGAGGTGAGATTTGAATCTATGTCTTCTGACAAGACTTCTAATGAACCTTCATTTATACCATGTTGTCTCTTGGAATGAATGTTTTTACTGATCTGGAACAGAACTGGTAAAATATTAAATTTTTTTTTTGGTGTTGAATATATCTCTAATTTAGTTTTTTTTCTTAAAAATTAAAAAAAAGTAGTATGTATGAGTGGATGGAGGAGGGGTAGGATGAGGAATCTAGTTATATGAACTTAGACTTGTTTTATTTCTAATTAACGTTTTGTGCATTAAAGAATTGCTTTCTGATTAGTTTTAATCAAGTTATAGTCCGCTGATTGTTTTCCCATAGTCAGACACATAGAATAGAACATACCACAACAAAATATATTACAATACAACATAGGACTTAGAGTCAGGAAGACCTGAATTCAAATACTGGTTCAGGTACTTGCAAGCAATGTGACTCTACTTAAGTCAGTTTACCTCTCTCAGCCTCAGTTTCCTTAACTTTAATATGAGAATAACACCTGTCACAAAGCTTATTAGATCAAAAGTTCCTGGAAGACAGGTGCTATTTTTACTTTTTTTTATATCCCCAGAAGACAGCACAATACTTGGAGCATTTTGTTGTTGAAGAGTTTCAGTTGTGTCCAACTCTTTGGGATCCCACTTGGGTTTTCTTGGCAAAGATAGGAGAGTAGTTTGTCATTTCCTTTCCCAGATAATTTTATAGATGAGGAAACTGAAGCAAACAGATTTAAGTGACTTGCTTAGGGTCACTTAGCCAGTAATTTGGTAATTGGGGTTAAGTGACTTGCCCAGGGTCACACAGCTAATAAGTGTTAAATGTCTGGGGCAGAATTTGAACTCAGGTACTCCTGACTCCAGGGCTGGTGCTCTATCCACTGTGCCACCTAGCTGCCCCAAAAAGATTTTTTAAAAAGCTATAAAAGGAAAAAAGGGAAGAAAGAAGGAAGAAGGAAAATGGAGGCACAGATTTATTAAAGCCATGCTCCCTGATAAATGCTGGGGATACAAATTTAATCAGACAGTCCCTGCTCTCAAGTAGCCTACATTTTAATCGAGAAAGACAATTAAAAAAAAGAAAAGCTGAAAAATGAGTGAGAGCATAGGATAAAGGCACCTGGATAAAGTAAAGTTGTGAAGTGCAGAAGTCAGGAACAGGCTCAGGAAGAAAATGATGATAAGCCAACCTCTGCACCTCCATAAATGGGGGCTCCATTAAGAATTCACCAATTGGAAAAGATGGGTGGGTCTTATGGAGGGATACTTCATAATGAGTTGCCCATGGCAGTGTTATATTGTTCAGAGTAAGGAGGTCCCAAGAGATAAGGGAAATTCTAGGATGAGCAAGTAGTAACGGCAACATGATTTTAAAATCCAGAGGAAGTCAGGATCAGGACTAGGAGGAAAATGATTACACAAGAGTTTATTTTTAAAATAATAGGTTAGGTTTGGGAGTGGGGAGGGAGGTAGTCATTTGTAATATGTGCCAATATGGCAAAACTGACAAACCACTTCTTTTAGATGTGCCTGTTTCTACTTGGGGTTTCCTCTGGTGTAAAATTTTTGCAATTCCATATACTGCCCAATTTGCCACGAGTGTGAGTGCTACGTTGTCAGCATAAACATTTGTTTATTAAAGAAGCTATAGATTTAGAAAGATTTATCTGCTCATTTTCCTTAAGGAACACAGCTCAAAACTGATTTGCCAGCTTATATCTCACATAAATTTTCCTAAAGGAATGGGGTGGGGTGTCATATGAAGAATACTCAGTGACATCTACATCTGTGCTGTGATATACATAATAATCTAGAAAAATGAATATAACTTAGTTTTGACATATGCAGATCCAATTTTCATGCATTGTGAATGTTTTCCAAGGTTTAAATTGTAGAGTTACTTGTCTCTTTAATTTTGTTTTCTCTCCTATGCATCCTCTCATATGCATTAAGTTGCTTAAAGAAGCTACAACTTTTACACATTTTGATTTAAAAACATCTCAGCACTTACTAGAGGGAAAAAATAGCATACGATACAAGATAGAGAGTAAGCTTTTATGGCCAAATGGCTATTTTGTTTGCAGAAATCAACAATTGTACTGGTCATGGAATCAGAGGTTAAATTTTGATTCCAAGATATTAGTAGTACCCTGATGTTACCTTTAGCAGTATTACCAATTCTCAGTTTCTTCATGTGTAAAGGGGGAATACAATTAAATAAAAATAAATTAAATTGATAAAATAAAATAAAGTAAAATATTCAAAACACATCTATAAGGGTCATGAGGAAAGCATTTTAAAAACCCTATAAATTCAAATATATTGTAAGTGTAGGTAAACTCTAAATTTCCCATGGAAATGTCAATTGCTATTAGATACAAAATGACTACAGGTGAAGCTTCAAAGAAAAAGAAAAATCTAAATTGTTCTCAGCCAAAAAAAAAAAAGAAAGAAAGAAAGAAAGAAAGAAAAATTCCATGAAGGACTTTAAAAGGAAATTAGAGGGGCAGCTAGGTGGCACAGTAGATAGAGCACCGGCCCTGGATTCAGAAGGACCTGAGTTCAAATCCAGCCTCAGACACTTAGCACTTACTATCTGTGTGACCCTGGGAAAGTCACTTAACCCCAATTGCCTCACCAAAAAACCAAACCAAAACAAAACAAAACAAAAAAAAAGCAAATTAGAGAAGTAGAAGAAAGATTGGGAAAAGAAATGAGATGGAAGAGAATCATGATAAAAAAGTCAATAGCATGGGAAAAGACATAACAAAAATTTACTAAGGAAAATACCTCCCTAAAAACAGAATTAACCAAATGGAAAAGGAATTACAAAAGGTCATTGAAGAAAATAATTTCTTAAAATTTAGCATTGAACAAATGGAAAATAATGACATTATGAGATAACAAGATATGATAAAACAATGAAAAGAATTAAAAAAGAAGAAAATATGAAATTTCTCATTAGAAAAACAACTGACCTGGAAAATAGATTCAGAAGAGTTAATATAAGAATAACTGGACTACCTGAAAGCCATGATTAAAATAAAAAAAAAATCGACAACAACAAAAGATGTCTGGACAATATTTTTCAAGAAATTATCAAAGAAAACTGCCCTGATATATTAGAACAAGAGGGCAAAATAGAAATTGAAAGAATCCACTGATCACTACCTGAAAGAGATGCCCAAATGAAAACTCCCAGTAATATCATAGTCAAATTTCAAAGCTCACAGATCAAGGAGAAAGTATTACAAGCAGCCAGAAAGAAACAAATCAAATATTGTGGAGTTAAAGTCAGAATTATATAGTATTTTGTGGCTCCCACATTAAAGAATTTCAGGGCTTGGAATATGATAAAACAGAAGGTAAAGGAGTTAGGTTTACAACCAAGAATCACCTACCCAGCAAAATTGAATATAATCTTTCAGGGGGAAAAAAAAGAACATTTAGTGAAATAGAGGAATATTAGGCATTTCTGATTGAAGGGCCAAAGTTGAATAAATATTTCTATATGACAATATAATATTTGTAAGTCTTAACAACTTTATTACTTATAAAAGCAATTAGGAGTATATGTAGATATAGGGTGTGGTTTTAAGGTGACACTGAAGGGACAACACCCTCAAAACAATAAAGGGGTAAGAAAAATTGCATAAAAGAAGGAGGGAGGATATTGGATGGGGTAAATTGTTTCACGTAAAAGAGGCATGAAGGAACTACTATAATGGAGGGGAAGATGGGGGTGTGGTGGCAGGAAAATCTTAAATCTTACTCTCATTGAAGTTGGCTCAAAGAGGGCATAACATACACACTCAGTTGGATATAGAAATCTCTCTTACTCTATAAGGAAGTAAAAAAAATACACATATAATAGAAGGGGAGGGGATTGATGAAAGGGAGAACATATTGGGGAAGGGGGTGATCAGAAGTAAAACACTTGTGAGGAGGGAGAGTTAAGGGAGGTTAATAGTAGGGGGGAATAAAGAAGTAAAAAATAACATGAAGGGGAATAAACAGTTAATTATCAAAACAATAAATTTTGTAAAGAATTAATTGTTATTTGAGGTTTTTATGACCCCATCTTTTGGCTAGAATTAAAAAAAAAACCCAGTGCACGTACTGGCCTGGGGCTCAGGTGCAGCACCTCCGCAAATGGCACGATGTTCCACCCACTGGTTGTAGCCATCGCCATGGTGCTAGCACCTCATGTCATCACCATTAGCTGACTCCTACATGGGCCTGGCAAAATTATAATGACTGGAAGCCCAGTGAGGACAGTCATGTGACTGCCAGTTAGGGCTAACCAGCCAATTGGCTTGGGGCTATGTGTGGCCAGCCAGGGGTCAGCTGGGAAGAAGAAGGGAGGAGATTCGCCATTCTAGCTTGAAGCTGGAAGGCTACAGGAGGCAGCCCAGTGTGTTCTCAGCTGATTCCTGGGCGGTGGTGTTTAGTCAGGTTGTATCATTTCCCTTCCCCCATTTTATTTCCTTTCCCCTAATTCTACTGGTTTTGCTTGTGTTTTTTAAGTTTGTTCTTGTTAATAAAACCTATTGTGTTTTCAGAGAGGTTGTTGGTCTCCTTCCTTGCCCCAATACAGAGGTGAGCCCCATAGCTAACATTCCCCAATTAAAAATTGGTGCCTACAATGTGAATGGAATGAACTCACCCATTAAACAGAAGGGGACAGCAGAATGGATGAAAAACCGAAATCCTATAATATGTTGTTTAAAAAAATCGCATTTGAAACAGGGAGTTACACACAGAGTATATTTAAGGGGCTGGAACAGAATCTATTATGCTTCATCTAAAGCAAAGAAAGCAGTAGAGCAACGTTATTTCAGACAAAGCAAAAGCAAAAATAGATCTAGTCAAAAGAGATAAAGAAAGAAACTATATCTTGCTGAAAGGTAATATAGACAATGAAGCCATAACAATGTATAACATATAGGCATCAAATGGTATAGCAGCAACATTTTTGAAGGAGAGGTTAAATGAGTTACAGGAGGAAATAGATAATAAAACTATCCTAGTTGGGGACCTTAATGTTCCCCTCTCAGAACTGGATAAATTTAACCAAAATATAAACAAGAAATAAGTTAAGGAAATGAATAAAATTCTGGAAAAGTTACATATGATAGATCTCTGGAGAAAACTGAATAGGAACAGAAAGGAGTATCCCTTCTTAGCAGTACATGGTACATATGCAAAAATTGACCATGTATTAGGACATAAAAACCTCACAATAAAATGCAGAAAAGCAAAAATAGTAAACACATACCTTTCAGATCATACTACAGTAAAAATTACATTCAGTAATGGATAATTGAAAGAGATATTAAAAATTAATTAAAAATTAAACAATCTGGGCAGCTAGGTGGCTCAGTGGATAAAGCACTGGCCTTAGATTGAGGAGGACCTGAGTTCAAATCCACCCTCAGACACTTGACAGATATTAGCTGTGTGACCCTGGGGGCAAGTCATTTAACCCTCATTTCCCTGTAAAAAAAAAATAAATAATAAAATAAAATTATCTTATCCTTAAAAAAAAGTGGGTAAAAGAACAAATCATAGAAGCAATCAAGGATTTCATTAAAGAAAATGACAATGATGAGACAATATATCAAAATTTATGGGATCAGGGCAGCTAAGTGGCACAGTGGATAGAGCACCAAACCTGGAGTCAGAAGGACCAGAGTTCAAATCTGGTCTCAGACACTTAACACTTACTAGCTGTGTGACCCTGGGAAAGTCACTTAACCCCAATTACCAAATTGGGTATCACCAAAAAAAAAAATTATGGGATGCAACCAAAGTGGTACTCAGGGGAAAATTTATATCCCTAACTACTTACATAAATAAAATAGAGAAAAAGCAGATCAATGCATTGCACATGAAACAAACAAAAAACTAGAAAAATGAACAAATTAAAAATCCCCAATCAGACACCAAATTGGAAATCCTGAAAATCAAAGGAGAGATTAATAAAATTGAAAGTAAGAAGACCATTAAAGTAATAAATGAAACTAGAAGCTGGTTTTATGAAAAAAATAATAAAATAGATAAACCATTGGTTAATTTGACCAAAAATAGAAAAGAAGAAAACCAAATTATTAGTATCAAAAATGAAAGGGGTTAAATCAACACCAATGAAGAGGAAAGTAAGTAAATTGTTATGAACTATTTTGCCCAATTATATGCCAATAAATGTGACAATATAAATGAAATGTATGCACATCTACAAAAATATGTTACCTATAATAACAGAAGAAATATAAAATAATTAAATAAACAAATTTTTTAAAAAAAAATTGAGAAAGCCCTCAATAAAATTCCTAAGAAAAATCTCTAGTATCAGATGAATTCATAAGTGAATTCTAGCAAACATTTAAAGAACAATTAATCCCAATACTATGTAAACAATTTGGGGAAATAAGTGAAGAAGGAGCCCTACCAAATTCCTTTCATGAGACAAATATGGTGCTGATACCCAAACCAAGAAGAGCCAAAACAGAGAAAGAAAATTATAGGCCAATTTCCCCGAATAGTCCTGCATAAATTTAAAATAAATACTATGAAAGAGTTTACAGCAATATATTGCAAGGATCATACATTAGGACCACACAGGATTTATACCAGGAATTCAGGGCTGGTTCAATATTAGAAAACCTATAAGTATAATTGACTATATTATTTAAAAAAAAGAAACAAATTATATGATTATATCAATAGATGCAGAAAAAAGCATTTGACTAAACACAGCATCCAGTCCTATTGAAAACACTAGATAACATAGGAATAAATGGAGCTTACTTTAAAATGATAACAGAAATTTATCTAAAACCATCAGCAAGCATTATCTGTAATGAGAATAAGCTAGAAGCCATCGCAAAACAATCAGGGGTGAAAAAAGGATGCTCCTTATCACCTCTATTTTAATTTTTTTTTTCAGGGCACTGAGGGGTTAAGTGACTTGCCCAGGGTCACACAGCTAGGAAATGTCGATTGTCTGAGGCTGGATTTGAACTCAGGTCCTCTTGAATCCAGGGCCAGTGCTTTATCCACCGTGCCACCTAGCTGACCCCTACCTCTATTATTTAATATTGTACTAGAAATGTTAGCTATAGCAAAAAGAGAAGAGAAAAAAATAAAGTAGAATAGGTAATGAGGAAAAAATACCACTCTTTGCAGAAAATGTTATACTTAGAAAATCCTAGAGAATCAACTAAAAATCAACTTCAACTTATTAACAACTAGCAAAGTTGCAGGATATAAAATAAACCCACAGAAATCATCAGCATTTCTATATATTACAAAAAACAAACAAAAAAACAAAAACAAATGTCCAGCAACAACTGATACAAAGAGAAATGCCATTTAAACAAACTGTAGACAACATAAAATACTTTGGAGTCTACCTGTCAAGACAAACCTAGGAACTATATGAACACAACTATAAAAAGCCTCTTCACACTAATAAAATGTGATCTAAACAACTGGAAAAATATTAATTGCTCATGGGTAGGCAAAGTCAATATAATAAAAATGACAATCCTATCTAAATTAATTTATTTATTTTGTGCCATACCAATCAAACTATCAAAAATATTTTATAGTTCTGAAAAAAAATCATAATAACACAATTATTCTGGAAGAACCAAAGGTCAATGGCATCAAGAGAATCAATGTAAAACAATGTGAAAGAAAGTGGCCTACCAGTACCGGATCTCAAACTGTATTATTGTCTTAATTATCAAAACATTCTGGTATTGGCTAAGAAATAGAGAGGTAGATTAGTGGAATAATATAGGCACAAATTACATTATAGTAAATGACCATAGTAATCTAGTATATAATCACTCCAAAGATCCAAGCTTTTGGAACAAAAACTCCTTATTCGAGAAAAACTGATGGGAAATTTGGAAAACAGTATGGAAGAATCAGGTATAGACCAATATCTCACACTGTTTACTAAAATAAGCTTAAAATGGGTATATGACTTATACATAAAGGGTGATACTATAAGCAAATTAAGAGAGCATAGAATAGTTTATCTGTCAGATTTATGGACAGAGGAAGAAATTAGGACCATAGAATAAATAGAGAATAGTATAAAATGTAAAACAGATAATTTTGATTATAGAAAATTAAAAAAGCTTTTGCACAAACATAAACAATGTAACCAAAATTATAAGTAGAAAACTGGGAAATAATTTTTGAAACAAGAATCTCTCATTAAGGCCTCATTTCTCAATAGAGATTGGAGTCAAATTCATAAAAATACAAGTCATTCCTCAATTGGCAAATGGTCAAATGATATGAAGAGCAATTTTCAGACAAAGAAATCAAAGCTATCTATAGTCATATGAAAAAATGCTCTAGATCACTACTATTGATGAGCGAAATGCAAATTAAAACAACTCTGATATATCACCTCACACCTATCAAAGTGGCAAATATAACAAAAAGAGAAAATATTGAATGTTGGAGGAGATGTAGGAAAACTAGGACACTAATCCACTGTTGTGAATGGATCCAAGCAATGTGGAGAACCATTCAGAATCATGCCCCAAAGGGGTAAAAATGTGCATACTATTTGATCCAATAATACCACTGCTAGGTTTATATCCCAAAGACATCCCCCGAAAGAGAAAAAGAACTATTTGTACAAAAATACTTATAGCAGTTCTTTCTATGGTGGCTAAGAATTGGAAATCAAAGGGATGCTCATCAATTAGGGAATGGGTAAACAAGCTGTAATAATATGATGGTGATGGAATATTACTGTGCTATAAGAAATGACAAACAGGATGATGTTCAGAACGGCTTGGAAAGACTTATATGAACCAATGTATGATGAAGTGAGCAGAACCAGGAGAATATTGCGCATTATGACAGCAATATTGTTAGATGAAGTACTGTGAATGACTTAACTATTCTCAGTAATACAATGATCCAAGAAAATCCTAAAGCACTAACGATAAATCATACTATCTACCTCCAAAGAAAGAATTGATATTGATTAAGCATAGACTGAAGCATCTATTTTTCACTTTCATTTTTTAAAATGTTATTTAAATTTTCTAATACAAAATGAATATTATGGTCATGTTTTATAAACTTGCAAGTGTATAATAACATATCAGATTGCTTACCACCTCAGGGGAGGGGTCAAGGGACGGAGGGAAAAAGGGACAGAATTTGGAACTCAAATATGTAAACATAAATGTTTATTATTATTTAAAAATCACACCTTTGATTTCATTCTTGTAGAGTTTTTATTGAGGAGGTAGCTCTATCAAACCAGATGGAAGCTTCTCTGTAACTTCTTCACTTAGAGAACTGTTTGAGCACCGAAAGATGAAATAACTTGGCCAAGATCACACAGGCCGTGTTTGTCAGAGGCAGAGTTTGAATTTAGGTCTTCTATTCTGAGGTCATATCTGTTCAATAATTTACTCTAATCATTCTGAATATATATATATATATATATATATACATATACATACACACACACACACACATATATATATACATACACACACACACACATATATATTTTCTTCCAGGTCTCATTTTTGTAGACCTTAGAAATCTATTCTTCTACCTTATTAATCACCAGAGAAGGTAGATAGCTGTTAAGCTGGCTTTTTCTACATGCCCTTCTGCATGGGAACTCTAGCCTTTACCATAGTCTAAGCATTGAATATGCAGGGGATTGTGAAATGAAGAAAAAAAGAGGAAAGTCCAGTTTTCCGATTGTTTTTCCCTTTTACAAGGTAGGATATGCCAATGGTCTACAGTTTCTTGCTAATTTTACAACATGGGAAATGTTCAGGTATTTTATCTTCCCAGAGGGAAATGGTGAGGATATTTATCTTCTCTTATTACTACATGATGAAGAATTATTGAAGGAACATTTTTAAGGGATGTATTGTTTGAGGATGGAGATGCTGGAGATGTTTGATTTAAGAGACTTATTCTATTTGCAGGATTACTGTGATGCTTTTCCCATTATAATGTATCTTGGTGTGTTTTTTTCAACCTAGTGAGGAAGACTGGAAAATCTTTAAGGAGTATTTAGGATATGATCATTACTGATAAATTGAAAGTGGATAAAAGAATATATTATTAGCTTGCATAACAGCATCAGTGTCCAATGAATTATTACATGAATAAAGCAAAATTAAATGTTTCTTTAAGTAGGAATTGAATCTTTTCCTTTTGGGGGTAATGTTTTTGTACTACTATCAACACTTATTGCACCTATATAACTAATCTATCATTATATAAATGAACCTTGTATTATGAATACTTAATCATTTCATAAATGATTCCTAGTTCATTTTGGTGTTCTGAATGCTTTTGTGGTTTAAATTAAAGTAAATAAGTTCCAAACCCTTATGTTCCAATATCTGGAAGTTGGTTTATGGATATAGAAAATGAAATTTAGAGTTAGAATAACTGTATTCACATCATTTAAATGACTGGTCTTGCTAAATATAATATAAACTTTGGTTAGTGGATCTGGGAAAATTCAACAGGACCAAATACACTTTAAAGGCCCCATTTCTTATGATGACTTTTAGTAAGTAGGTAACATAGTTTACTGGTACCACCGCATATGTAGCCATGCAATTGCGAGAAAAATTATTTAGACTTCCGGACACTTAGACGTACATGGTGGAAAGAGATCCGCACATGGAAGAAAGCCAGGCCACGATTTGAATCTTGCCAAGTCTTTACTCTGTCGGGAACTAGGATAGATAAAAATACAGAATTGAAAAAGCCCCTGGCCTCAAATAGCTCACATGGGAGCGAATACAGCGTATTCACAAAGTCAACTTAGGTTATATAGAAAATTCAGATTGATTATTAGTATTATTTTAAGCAGAGAGTCGGGGACCAACTATAGAGACTGTAGGAAGAGCCTTGAGATCTTGAAGGGAGCCTAGAAGGAAGCTAGAATATGGGGTGGGTGGATTGTAAGGTATAAATAGGAAGCCTGAAAAGCTAGGACGGGACCAACACGGCTGCTATATTGAAAGTCTTTTGTAAAGCATTATATAAATGTGGATTAATTTAAGTGGTCATCTTTTACCAATGAGAGATCGACCAATATAGATTAAGCATTTCCCCCCCCCCCTTTAAAATCAAGAGCATAATTGTTCTTTGGTATTAATAAAACAGAATCGTTTGCCCAGGTGAATGAATCTGAAGCTAACCTCATTAGACTGACAGATGGTCACTCGAGGTGGCCACTGGGACTCCAACAGGCACAATTTTCCCCGACCTCGGCGCTTGGGGAGCTGCAGGTCCCGGGAGAAACCACGCTGCTCACGTGAGGTGGCCGGCCCGGAGCCCCCGGTCACAGCGGGAAGTCTCAGTGAAAAGCCGCCATCCAGCTGGAAGTGCGTCACTACACATCCGACCTGTTGCGAGGACTTAACATGCTTAACGCTGCTGGTACTCGCGGATGATTTTAAGAGTATGTTTGTGGAGGTCAAAGCTGCGGTGGTGGTGGTCTCTGAACAGCATAAGGGAAGCGCACAAGATGGTGGCTTCATCTATCACTTTGCAAACGACTTCCAGGATCCCAGAAATCTCCTCTTCGAGGGGCTCCGCCAGCTCCACGGAGACCTGTTTGCCTTCTCCATCCACTTGGGTGGCTCGACGTAGGGTGGATTGGAATGGGGATAGACGAGGTAGATGGACCCACGGAAAGACCTCTGCTTCCATCCTTATGACAAAAATGTCTAAAAACCATTAAAAAAAAAAAACTCATAGAATCTATGTAAGGATTTCTAAATTCATTCACTTGTCTTTTGGCGGCGGAATCAAAGCTTTTTTCCTGAAATTTACAAATCCTTACATAGATTCTATGAGATTTTTTATCAAATGGCTATAATTGATAGACATCCAACATATAGATAGATAGATAGCTAGAGATAGCTATAGCTATATTGTCAGTTCCCATTGAGTTGATGAGTAGAGTATTAGCCATCTCTATCTGTTAACATATGGATCCTAGTATTCTGTATGCAATGGGATTAATGATGCTTTTCAGTGTTAAAGGTGGTAAGAGGAATTTCAATTCAACTTAGCAAATATTTGATTAAGAACCAAATAAGTGCAAAACACCATTGGTTAACCATTTGTGAGGATTCCAAAGAAAGGGTCTCAGTTGCTTTGCCTCTGAAAATAGAAGTACTTTTTCAGAGTTCAAAACCAGAGTTCACAACAATCTCCTAATGAAAAATGAAAAATTACATCCTATGAATTTACCTCAGGACCACTGTCCAATATGTTTTATATATACAGTAAGTTGATCATACTATTTTTGAAACTTTGAAAAAATTGTTAACTTCTCCTGAGCCAGATTAATGATAACTGCATAATATGTACATTGACCTTTGAATAAGAATATATACTTTAAATCCTATTTTTTCTAAAATATAGATTTCCAGTAATGTCAAAAAAGTGTTTTAAGGCATGTAGAAGGGTCTTTGCACATTTCTAGCAAAAGCTGTGTTTTTCCCCCTTTTCAATGTCAAGGAAGTAATTTATTTGTTAAATGGCATGATTGATCTTTAGTTACCATGGAATTGTCTGGGTGTATGAATCAGAACACAATCACCACCCTCTAA
This sequence comes from Dromiciops gliroides, assembly GCF_019393635.1. NCBI lineage: Eukaryota > Metazoa > Chordata > Mammalia > Microbiotheria > Microbiotheriidae > Dromiciops > Dromiciops gliroides. The sequence continues at coordinate 64,644,659 of NC_057866.1, read as the reverse complement.
ATGTTCAAGTCTGACCCTACAATTAGCTTTCCACTGACATTGGTTCCTAATTATCAGCAGAAACCTATACTTTGAGCTATCCCATAATTAGTTAAACTATACAATGTCATGTGCTTAAGTATCCTGACTGTTAGCACTCTTAGTAACTACTCATCTGTCACGTGTTCTTGATGAGTCTCATGACCTTGTTTAAATAAGAGGATCATCAGCTCTGTATTCCTATTGCATTGCTTGAATATGGTTTCAGTAGTAAAATATGCAAGTTTAAAAACAAAATCATGCCATGTCCAACCATTTTAAACAAATAAATATTTTTATTTAAAGTGTTGAGTTCCAAATACAACTTTCTCCTGGTTCTGTTCACTTTACTACACATAAGTTCATGTAAATCCAGGTTTTTCCAAAATGATTCTGCTTGTCATTTCTTATAGTACAATATTATTCCATTACAATGATATATAACAGCTTGTTTAGCCATTCCCCAATTGATGGATATCCCTTTGATTTCTAAGTCTTAGCCACCACAAAGGGGGCTGCTATAAAATTTTTTTTGTACAAATAGGGCCTTTCTCCCTTTTTTTGAATGTCTTTAGGATATAAACCTAGCAGTAGTATTACTGGATCAAAAGAGTATATATAGTTTTATAGCCCTATGGGCATAATTCTAAACTGTTCTCCAGAATGGTTGGATCCATCCACAACTCCACTAACTGTGAATTAATGTTCCAGTTTGTCCAGATCCCCTCCAACATCCAACATTTCCCTTTTTTGTCATATTAGTCATTCTGATAGGTGTGATGTGGTACCCCAGAGTTGTTTGAATTTACACTTCTCTGATCAATAGTGATTTAGAGCATTTTTTCATATGACTATAGATAGCTTTGATTTTTTTTTGTCAGAAAACTGCCTGTTCATATCCTTTGACCATGTATCAATTGGGGAATGACTTATATTTTTATAAATTTGACTCAGTTCTCTGTATATTTGAGAAATGAGGCCTTTATCAGAGATACTCTTTGCAAAAAATCCTAGTTTTCTGCTTTCCTTACAATTTTGGTTGCATTGGTTTTGTTTGTACAAAAGCTTTTTAATTTTCTTTTTATCAAATTTATTGGCCAAGAGTTTAAAGTCTCAATACACTTCAGGCCCACTTTTCTTCTGGAATATCAAAGCATTATTTTTGCTACTCCAATCTTGCTCTTTTATGGTAACTCTAGAATGGTATCTTCTAATTCTTGGAGGTAGCGTAAGAAGTAGAAGAGAGCGGATGCTACGTATATTATGGAGGCCCTGAGTTCAATTTCTGCTTCTTTCATTTATTAGCTGTCTGACCCTAGTCAACCAATTAACTTTTTTTGCCTCCATTTCATTATTTGCAAGATGATGGGGTTAAGCTCAATTATATCGCAACTCTAAATCTGTATTCAAGTGATATATAGTTGCTTTGTAGATGGCCTTGTAATCTGGCATCATTAAAGTTATTAGCTGTACTGCAAAGGGTTATTCATTTATTTGGATTTTTTATTCCATTAACAATTCCTATTTCTTCCTCTCCGGGGCAAACATTTTAGCTTTAGCAGAGAAAATAAAAGTAAAATTTTGAAATAGAAAGAAATCATTCTCTAGTGAGTTCCATTTTGGCATTAAAATAATGATTTAGAGAGAGTAGGGAATAGACTATAACAAAATATTTTTCATGTAGATTTTACCAAAAAAATTGAGCTCTCTCCATTATACTTTATGCTTGTACGAAGTGAAAAAAATTGACAGGCAATAGCTTACCATAGGACTTAAAAATTTTCAGTCTCCATGAGTAGCTTAATACTATTTTCTACACATACCAGAACCATGAAATAGTGGCTGCAAGGCTTAGCTGTCAACATTACCATTGAGGCAAATAGGAGGGGGAAAAGGAATGATTATTGGGTACTTCCTTGTAATAGATCAACATGCTCCAGTGATTTCAGAAGATGGCTTAGCTATAACCATGATCATTCTTCTCAAATGCATGTTTTAAGTTTATAATTTTATTGTCTTGCCCTTGAGAAGCTTGCAGTTTTATATAGGAGAAAAGACAAATGGACACATAATCTATATCATTTTTTTCTTCCATGTTACTAGAAAGACAGTTGTACAGATAATTCTGAATAGCAGCTAAAGCCAAACTCACTTGAATTTGGCTTTCATCAGACCCAGGAGAATAATTGGCACACTGACTACACCAATAATAAATGAAGATAACACTAAAAGTAAGCTGAGCTCAGATAAAATTCAATGACCAGGATTGTTTTTAAAGGATAAATGGTAGAACAAAATTCTGGACTTGGTAGTTCAGTGGGGGTATGGAGAGCATGAACTGCCAAATATTGACAGACTCCATCACTGTGTTAGCTTTGTTTCCTTGTTTTTTCTTTGTTAAAAAGAGGGTTTTAGTAGAAAGTTGGTGTCTATGTTTTGCAGTATTTATATAGTAGATCAGTAAATGAATTGTAAAAAAAAAAACAATAGGAATTATTAAAATTTAAAGAAAAGATAGAAACATAGATAGAACTGGCTTTTAAATCCTTTTTGATATTTAAATTTTACTATGATTTTTTCTGATGTTCCATGGATTCCAATATTTAAAACAAAACATTGAAACTTCACTGTTATAATTAGACTGAAGGAAAATTATGACATAAAACTATAGACCATATTAGGAGTTAGTCAAAAGACACTACAATTCAACAAATGATTATAAAGTTAATATAAGAAAGGCACTGTTCGTGATGCTGATTATACAAAGCTGAAAAATTTAATAATCTAACACAAACTTTATAATCTACTCAATGATACATGATCCAGATACAGGGGGCCGGATTTGACATGGATACAAATAGAAAACAAGGTTGCATGTAAAAGGATACAGACACACATAGGACTCTAAGAACATTTGAGTAGGTAGAGAACACTTTCAGCTAGGGGAAATCAGCAAAAAATTTTTGAAGGAGGCAGTACCTAAGCTGAACCTCAAAACAAGAGAATTTCTGTAGGTAGAGATAAACATGGTATGTATTTAAGAAATGGGGAATTGCTTATATAGAATGCATCAAGGTATGAAATGGCACAATGAATTTGGTTAATAGTGAGGAAAATAGTTTGACTAAAAATTAAGTGGGATGAAAACTAATATAAATCACAGAATCAAGGAATCACAGATTGTGAGTTTGAAGGAACCTCAGAGGTAATGTAATCAGACTCCCTTCTTTTATATTATAGAAAGTTATGAACCCAGAACATAACTTATACATTCATGTTTATATCTATTCTTTATCTATATCTGTTACCATTTGTTATTTTACTATTTTATTATTTTACTATTAAACTATTTTACTATTTTTTTTTATTATTTTACCATGTTACTATTTTACTATCTTCCTATTTTATCTATGTCAAAGTTTGATGATGATGGACTTGTGACAAAGCAACAGAGACAGATACACTGGGAACTATAGTCACGACCCTGCTGACATGGATCCTGGGCTATAGGATTGTCTTCTTACTGGACTAAAGCAGTAGTGGGATTTGGCCAACTCCTGCGTATCTGAGAAGCCTTTTAAGGACTGCACTAATCACATCTTAGAATGAGTAAATAGCTAGTAAAGGTGCCCTAAAATTGTCTGTTTCCCCTATGCCTCACCTATTTACTGTGGCTGGTGGGGAACTCACTCTGCAATTGAAAAACAAAACCATACAAAAACTTTTGTCGAGGTGATTCTACTCACTCTTGGCACATGAAATGTACACTTGCTTATGGACAACAAGAAATCCAATAGACCTAAAAGACAAACAGCTCTTGTGAGAGAACTCAGCAGATACCACATTCCAAATAGCTGTCCTGAATGAAACAAGGCTGGCAAATGAAGGCCAGCTTGCCAAAGTCAGAGCCAGATACACATTTTTATGGCATTACCATAGTGGTGGGGAGTCTGTGAAATTGGCATAGGTTTTGTAATCAAATTGAATATAATCAACAAGCTTGTATGTCTCCCAAAAGGAGTGAATAACAATCTCTTGACAATGTGATTGCCACTTGCAGGAAAGTGCCTGCCAACACCCATCAATGTGTATGTTCCCACCATGATGAATCCTCATGACATCAAAGAAAACTTTTATGAAGACCTGGAGACCCTCATCATCAATGTGCCAAAAGATGACAAGTTTATAATTCTGGATTAATTTAATGCCATAGTTGGCCTACCTTGGGAGGTATGGGGTCAGAAACTGCAACAACAATTATTTACTATGGAAGACGTGTGTCTCATGACTTCATCACCAACACTGTCTTCCATTTACTTAAGTGTAACAAAATTTCATGGATGCACCCTCACGGCAACATTGGCATTTAATAGACTGTCATTGTAAGAAGAGATAGGATGTGAAGGTGACAGTCTAGGCCAGAGTGCTACAGTGATCATAACAGTGGGGCAGTAAAGGAGTGGGCAGCTTTCAGAGATTTGGTGTACAGCACCACATTTATCCATCTGGGTCAGAACACTCACAAACATCAGGATTGGTTTGATGAAATTGAATGGGAAATTCAGAAGCTACTAAATAAAAATGAGAACTATACGGGGTCTATCAGCAAAATAATTCATTCATCTCTAAGGAGGCAGTGTATCACTGCATCAAAAGTAAAAGGCAAGCAAAGCTTAGAAAGATGCAGGATCAGTAACAAGGCAGGTGGAATTTAGCTTTACACTATAATAACAATCCAAAATCTTTTCATGCTGCCTTGAAGGTCTTTTATGGGCCAAAGCCCTTTGATGCATCTTATCTACTCAGTGATGATGGAGCTGTACTGATCAGTGATGAGTACATGATCCTAAAAGAATGGGATGTATATTTCCAGAGTGTTCTCAAAAGACCATCATTAACCAATTCTGAAGCCCTTTACTTTACCCCAGGTTGAAATTAATCACTCTCTATCCAAACTTCCAACTGAAGAAAAAGATTTTTAAATCCATTAGGCTATTCTCATGTGGCAAAGCACCTGGAGCAGAACCAGTAAATATCTATAAGGTAGAGGATCCACTGCTCATACGAAAGCTGAATGAAATCTTTTGGGTTATAAGAGGAGGTTATCTCCCAGGAAATCATAGATGACTCTATATTTCATCTATATAAAAGAAAAGGAAATTTGTTGTCCTGTGACAATCACAGGGTATCTGTCTCTTAGTCATTGTCAGAAAGATTTTTACCAACGCTGTTAATCAGCTGATTATTCACTTTGAAGATGATCCTCCACCTGGTGTGCCAGTGTAGCTTCAGAAAGGGCCAAGGAATGGTTGACATGGTGTTTGCTGCCTGACAACTCCAGGAGAAATGTCAGAAGCGGAACAGAGGTCTGGACACATTTGTTGATCTAATCAAGGCATTTGATATTGCCAGTTGTGAGGGCTTATGGAAGATCATAGTGAAATTACTTGCCCAAAGTTCATCAGTCTTGTATGTCAGTTTCATGATGTCATGCTTGCATGGCCTTTCACTATTTCCTAATCACCAGTGGAGTAAAGCAGGGCTGTGTGCTTGTTCCCATGCTTTTTAGAATGATGTTTTTAGCATTGTTTGTTAGATTCCTTCAACATGACAAAAACAGCATCAAGGTCAGCTACACCGACAGAAAATTATTTGACTTCAAAAGACAACGAGCAAAGACTAAAGTGAAGGGACAGTTGGTGACTGACTTGTGAGAATTCTCCAAAACATAGTCTTCTAGGCAAATGTACTTTTGACATTTCAACAATGTGGCCAGCCCATTAGAATTGCACTCTCTGAAGTAGAGTTTAGATACTTGCCAGTGAGTTTGATAAAGGACCTCAATGATCACTCCCTTATCTTGCCAGGTGATTTCACGATCTTCCTAAGACCATTCCAATGGAAGTGGCTCAATTTTGTGACATGGTTCAGGTAGCCTGTCCAGGTTTCATAGGCATATAACAATGAGATCAGTACAATGACTCTGTAGACCTTCAAGTTGGTATGCACTTTTATATCTCTCCTCTCTTATATTTTCCTTTGGAGCCTCCCAAACACTGAGTTAACTCTGGCAGTGTGCACAGGTGCTTATGGAGAGTTCAGAAGAACTGATACCAGAATATTTTCAGTCTTTCTGAAAGACTTTGGTATTGAATGTGAGGCATGAGAGACGCTAGCACAGGATCATCCAATATGCTGTGCCTACATCAAAGAAGTTGCTATGTTCTATGAGCAAAACAGAATTGCAGTAGCTCAAAAGGAATCAGTGATGTGCAGATTTAGAGACATTTCCCTCCTAAATGGTCATATAGGCTATTTGTCTTTGACTTGTCATAGAGCCTTCAATGCTTGTGTTTGTATGATTAGCCACAGATGGAAACATTGTACATTGACCCAAACAAGGTGATGTCATTTTGGTCCTCTTCAGGACAAAGGACAAAGAACAACAATATTACCTTGCATATCAATCATTGTGGGAACTCTTAATGTCAATCCATTTGCAAGTCAGCAATCACCAATGGAGTAAAATGTCTTAAGAGAGTTAAAAGAAGATAAGACTGTTTTGATGTTCTTACCCAATGCTATAGAGATATTCAATGAAAGGTCAAGAATTTGAAACCAGGTCTAACACTCTTTTCACTTTGATTCACTATCATATCAGGACATATTCTGAAATTTTAACTAATGGCACATCAGTGTTTCCCTCAGTTTAAATCCTACCTTAGACAAAGAGAGGCTATAATTTTTCAGATCCTGCACATACATGCTCTCCTGTATAATAACAATAAATTCAGGTAGTGTTAGGAAAAAAATAGATAAGGACAGGATTTGATAGCACTTTATATGTAGTAAAGAAAGATAGAGAAGAAATTAGCATTTTTACAAATCTTGACATTTTAGAGACAGGATAACAGCTATTTTTTGCTTAAATTACACTAAGACTTCTGGGACACACTGTACTGTTTGCTTGGTTTTGTTTGTTTTATTTTTATTTATTTATTTTTAACATTCATTTTTTAAAATTTTGATTTCCAAATTCTCAATGTCCTTTAACACATCCCAACCCATTGAGAACATATTCAACATGATATAATTACACATGTGAAATCATGTAAAACATACTTTCATGTAAACATGACTAATAAGTCATGTTGCTAAAACAATTGTAAAAACAAGAAAAAAGAATAAAGTGGGAAAAAAAGCTCATTTCCATCTGCATTTAGAGTTCATTAGCTCTCTGCAGATAGAGAGCAGTTTTCATGGTGGGTCTTTTGGAATTGCCTTAAATCATTGTCTTGATATGAATAATTAAACCTTTCAGTTCATCATTGTTACAATATTGCAGTTACTGTGTACAATGTTCTGCTGGTTCTGCTCACTTCATTCTGAATCATTAGTCGGTCTTTCCAAGTTTCTGCTCATTTCTTAAAACACAGTAGTATTCCATCACAACAATAAACCACAACTTTTTCATCTATTTCCTAATTGTTGGACATCTCTCAATTTGTAATTCTTTGCCACCACAAAAAAGAGATTCTATAAATATTTTGATAAATATATGTCCTCTCCCTTACATTTTTTAAAATCTAATTGGGATGCAGATCTAATTTTGGTACTGATGGCTTAAAGAAAGTGCATAATTGCCTAAACTTTTGGTTGTAGCTCAAAATTATTCCACAGAATGTTTGGAGAAATTCACGACTCTATCAACAATGGAATAGTGTACCTGTATGTTGACAGCCCTTTTAGCTTCTATCATTTTCCTTTTCTGTCATATTTGTCAATCTGATAGGTATACCAATCAGAGGTGATACCTCAGAGTTATTTTAATTTGCATTTATCTAATTGATACTGACGTAGCACATGTTTTCTCACATGGCTGTTGATATTTGTGATGTCTCCTGAAAATCTCTTGTTCATATCATTTGACCATTTATTACTGGAGAAATGGCTTGTATTTTTTTTAAATTTTAGATCATTTTGCTTTATAGGTGAGAAATGAGGCCTTTGCCAGAGATACTTCCTGTAAAATAATGTTTCATAGGTTCTTTTTAAATTTTGGTTGCATTTTTTTTGTTTGTGCAAAAACTTTTTAATTACATGTAATTACTTTTTACCTCTCATGATTTTCTCTATCTCTTGTTTTATCACAAACTCTTAACTTATCCATAGATTTGTCATGCAGATTATTCTTTGTTTCCCTAAATTTCTTGTCATATCACCTTCTATTTTGAATTCATATCCCCATTTTGGCCTTTTTTAGGTTTACTGTTTACTGTTTGTTTATGTCTAGTTTCTGCTACACTGCTTTTCACTTTTCCCAGCAATTTTTGTCAAATGGTGAAATCTTGCCTCAAAAGCTAGGATCAATAGGTTTGTTGTTGATCTTTGTTCTTGAAGAGGACCAATTACCAATTACATCATTAGGGTGAAGTCTTGACTGGCATGTGAATCCAATTGGAATGAGGTAGAAATACTCGTGGTTGTCAGCCTTGCTCCTTTCTCCAGTCATCAGAGACCAGTGGCAAGACCAAAGTCAAAATGACTCCTAGTGGATCAGGATGCCATGAGTGCCCTTGGCCTTTCTAAATTAATATCTTTCCCAGGTCTCAGTTTGTCTGAGGCCATGCAATTCAGTGACCAATGATAAGATAAGAATTGAGACAGAAGATGGACCAATTCACAAACATAAAATCTGGGAGGGCAAGACCCTCAGAGTTCCTGGACAAAACACAAAACAATTGCTATTTATACTCATTGTAAGTCATCAAACCAAAGCAATGAGCCACACAGGATTGGGCTGGATTGGCCATTTAATGAAAGCCAAAATGATTTGGTTTTAAAGCTCCTTTTAAAACATAATGGGCTTTGTTAAAGCCTATTTTTTCAGATCTTTATTTCAGGAAATCAAAAATCAAAACTGGGTAGGGCAAAAGTAAATTTTCCCAACTTTTTGTAAAATAAAAAATTATAAAAATAGCATCAAGTGTGATATTACTACAGTAATTTATTACTGTGTATTTTTTACATAATATATTCCACTGATCCACTGATCCCAAGTTGTTTTATTATTGCTTTGTAATATAATTTTAAATCAGGTACTGATAGACTACCTTCAGGTACTGATAGACTACCTTCCAACTGTGAGATTAAAATTGGATATTAGATCATAAATCTCCCCTACTTAACCTTTCCCTTAATTTATCTCCCAGACTAGTAAATGGAAGAAGCTTCTGACTTTCTAGATAGAGCAAGGTGATGTTGATTAGAAGGATAGGAAAGTAGAAATACAATACGAATCGTCTTAAGTCTAGGCTTAGTCTGTATTTGTATAAAACTCACCAAAACCCAAGGCCACCTTTGGGGAGAGAGACCAAGCCAAGCACGTGCTGTTAACCGAGAGCCGGGCTGAGTCAAACTCCAGTCCGCGTCTGTCTGTTCAGCGCAGCCAGGAGACCAGCAGAGCAGGAAAAAAGGCCTCACTTCCGTTCTCTCCCTGCCTTTTAAACTCGTACCCCGGAAGTAGAGTGCTCAGCAGGCAATCTGGCATGCGTCGCAGGCGGACTGGTGTGCGTAGCTCATGCTGTTGGTCTCTTCCTCAAAAGGGTGGTCCTAAGAAAAAACTGGCGTCTCTCCATTATCTAGCCGACTGTTAAAACTTTTTACCACACATCCCATTTCTTCATTGATTCTTTTTATGTTATCGAACTTTTCTTCTCCCAGATGAATTTTGCGTGTTTTCTCTAGTTCTATAAAATAATTATTTGATAATTTAATTGGTATGGTTCGGAATAAGTAAATTAATTTAAGGAGATTTGCCATTTTTAAAATACTCATGAGCAGTCAGTAATTCATCTCTTTAAATCTGTCTTTATTTATATGAAAAGTATTTTGTAATTATGTTCATATAGTCCCTTGGTTTATTTTGGCAGGTAGACCCCAAACACTTTATATTGCCTGCAGTTATTTTAAGTGGATATTTTTCTTTCAATCTCTTCCTGCTGGATTTTCTTTATTCAGAAGCTGCTGTTATTGCTACCCCTGCTTCCAAGTCTCAAAAACTGGTTTTGCCATATGAACTCTGGGCTAACCCCTACTCTAGTGTTTTAGACCCTTCTTTCTGACTAAGTTTTCTTGGGTTGAAAATATATCTTACCCTTACCTTTTGCTGGCTCTGCCACTACAGACTTAAATTTGAGGTATTATTTTAAAGTTGTTTGTAGTGAAATGTTGGGAGAGCATGGCTGTAATGCTTCCTTCTACTATGCTATCTTTGTCCTACTCCCCTTCCAAATTGTGGTTTTTCAAAGTTAAATGTAATGCCATTTTGAATTGGTATGTTTTCTTAGATATATCTTACTTTTCTCAAAGTTTCCTTCCCCATCCAGAAAGATATCTCCTTAAAAAAATATAAAAAATAAAATTGATTAAAAAAAAAAAACCAACAAAGACATTCAGAAAGTCTTTATGTTATATGTAGTGTTCCAAACCCATAGTTCACCATCTCTGTAAACAAATGACGAAAATGAATTCTCATATTTCTTCTTTGTAGTCAAGCTTGGTTATTATTATTTCTTAGAATTCTTTATCTGATTCTGTGAGTCCTTCACTTACAGCATCTAATAAGAGGTTAGACTGTATTGCAGTAGCTTTCAAGCCTTCTCCCCTACATGGCCCCATGAAACTTGCCTTGGTCCTTGGCTATTTTGATTTGTTCTTTTTCCATTCTAGGTGAAAGAATTGAATTATCCAATCTTGGTAGTTTCAAAGAATAGGAAATCAGGCAATGATAATCTGGAATCAGGTATTTAGCTTGAGATTTACAGTCAGCACAGTCTCATTTTCTTAAGAAGCAAGTACCTAAGTACCCAAGGCTTCACCTGACATTCATACCACATTTGGATATGAATTTGAGGGATTCAGAATTATGTAGGAACTGAACTAATTTCTGAGCCCAGGGAAATTATGTGTCAGACAGGTAGGGGGGAATGTTAGCATATATGTTCTTGCTATACTTAATATATGGCAAAACCATCTTTTAAAGGAAAAATGATAGAAATAATGATCAAAACATCCAGTTTTTGTTTTGTTGTTTTTTCTGCTTACACTGAAAACATTTTAATAAAATTCTTATCCATCAAAAGCAAAAGTTTATTTTATACTTCTGTTTATAATCCTAAGCCAAACCTCACCTCACCAAAAATTAGACATATGCTTTTAATAAAATACACTAAATTAAAACAGCAATGATTTGGGGGTAGGTAGGTGGCACAGTGGATAAAGCTCTGGCCCCAAATTCAGGATGACCTGAGTTCAAATCCGGCTTCAGATACTTGACACTTACTAGCTTTGTGATCTTGGGCAAGTCACTTAACCCTTAAAAAATAAATATAAATAAATAAAACAGCAATGATTTGATTCATGATCAAATAGAAAAATATAATTATTTACTAGTTTATATTTGAATTAAAAAACAGTTGTTTGAGGATTTTAATTTATTGAAGACCAGAAGCAACAATCAATATGTGGTGGGATTCTTGGATTTTTTAATAGCATCAAAATTTTGTGATATTAGAGTACAAAGGCCAATCAGTTGGTTTGGCAAGGGAGAAAACAAGAAGATGATCATAATCAGTGAAGCAATGAAAGGTAAACTAGTGCTCATCATTAAATGTAAAAATATTGATGATAGTGCTGGATGGTAAGTAAAAGTTTCCAGAGTTTAAGGTGGGGTGTGGGGAGGAACAAGCTATATAAAATAATTGGCCTGATTCAGTCAGTGTTGAAAAAAATATGATTCGTAAAATACACTTCTGCTAGATTTTGAATTTGATTGTTGACACTGGAATAAATATGATGCAATTGGGATTGCACTTTAATAGTAAATACCACCCTGGGAACAGAGATCACATTAGTCAAGAGCTCTTTAAATTTAAGTTAAGTATTAATGTCAGCCAAGTTACTAGAAAAAAATGATATACCTGGCATTATATTGGACATACTTGTTAGGAAATATTGCAGAGATAGTAGAGAGAGAATTTCTCAATGGCATATAAACTGAAGCTAAGACCATCAGCTCATAACTAGAGCTATTTTTTCCCACCTGGGATGAAGACAATGACAGCAAAGACTACCTTGTCAGGTTGATGAATCTGAGATAGTACTACCACAAAAGTCCTCTCTTGCTCACAGAACCATGCTTAAAATTTACATAACATTAAATGCAAAAACAGGAATCCTAATGAATCATTACATGCAGTCAGTCCCCAAGCAGGTTTTACTTGTATTAATATTTGAAGAGAATAGCTGCTGTGGCATGTTGTGGCATGCTGTGGCATGTTGTGATGCTGCTTCTGCTGCTGATAGTCTAAAGTTGGGTAGTTATAGACAGGACAGGCAAAGGAAACAGTTTAAGGATGCAGAGATATACAACCAGAAAAAACTGCTATAGTTACAGAGTATTGGTAAACAGTAATACCTAAGCCTATGTCAAGTTCAACTATTAGTTATGATGTGCCTTTCTTTTGGGCCCATAGTGTCCAGAAAAGGCATGCTAAAATATGGAATTACAAAGAAGGTTAAACTTTGCAAACAGCAGCTGGACGCCCAAACTAAAAAGTATTTCTTGCTTATGCATAAAATAGAAAGCCAGGTAGCAAGTTGCAGGACATAATTTGGACAAAACTGCCATGTTGGTCTTCAACACAGCTTGAAATGTCCACTATTAATACTTATTTAAATTATTTAAGTTCTTTCCACAAGGAACTTATGGAAGAAAAAAAAAAACAGTACTACTTTAACAATAGCATGAAAAACATCCCAACCCCCCCTTTTTTTTTTACAAAGGATTATAAGATCTTTTGCCTTGTAAATTAGAGTTAAAATTTTAAAAGAAAAATTCAATCCATCTACAGAGAAAGAACTGATGGTATCTGAATACAGACTGAAGTAAAATTGTTTTTGTTAGGTCCTCTTTATAAAGGTTTTTGTCTGTTTTCTTTCACAACCTGACTAATGTGGAAATGTTTTGCATGACCACACATGTATAACTTATATTGAATTGTTTGATTTCTTAGGAAGGGTTGGGGAGGGAGAGAGGAAGAGAATTTGGAACGCAAAATTAAAAAAAATTAATTTGAAAATTTGTTTTTACATGTAATTTGGAGAAAATTATAAATAAATAAATTTATATATTAAAAAAATTAAAAGAATGATAAAGAGATCATGTACATTCTATGCTTCAAGGTCATAAGAGCAACAAAGTTGTTAAAAGCAAATTTTTAATCAAATCTCAAAGATAGAGCATAATCTTGGGATGGTAGGCCAGAGGTAAGCCTTAGGGATATCAGACCTGAAAGAAGGAAAAGTTTAGAAAAAAGCAAAATAAAAGAGAAACCTGAATGTTATGTACAAGCAGGTACAAATATTGCAAGTGGCTATAAACAGATAAAAAAATAAAGAAAAAATTTTTCTTTTAATCAATATCCAAGACCAGTCACACATGCATGAAAATTAATAGTGATTGGGGCAGCCAGGTGGCACAGTGAATAAAGCACCGGCCCTGGATTCAGGAGGACCTGAGTTCAAATTCAGACTCAGACACTTGACACTTAATAGCTGTGTGATCCTGGGCAAGTCACTTAACCCCCATTGCCCCAGAAAAAAAAAAGTGATTAATGTGCATGCTATACTATTTAAACATTAAAATTGTGTGTGTGTATGTATGTATGTATGTATGTATGTATGTATGTGTATATATATGTAATATACACATATATATCATCATATGTATATAATTGTATAAATATATATACATATATGAAGGTGTTTGTGTTAGTAGTAATTACTATACATTCTCACATATATGTGTGTGTATATATACATAAATATGTATATGTGTATGTATAATATATAATATATACTATACATGTGTATGTATATAAATATGTACACATGCACACATACATGTATGTATTGCACACATATGTACATACACATGTGTGCTGTGTATGTACATATGTATGCGTATGCATATATATAGACATATATGTGTACGTGTGTGCATATGTATATACACACACACACACATATATATATTGGCTGGGCAATGAAGGTTAAGTGACTTGCCCAGGGTCACATAGCTAGGAAGTGTCAAGCGTCTGAGGCCGGATTTGAACTCGGGTCTTTCTGAATCTAGGGCCAGTGCTTTATCCAATGTGCCACCTAGCTGCCCCTATGCTATCATTTTTAAATGTTAAAATTGTATATATGTGTGTATATATACACACACACACACACACACACACACACATATGCCCTTCTTCATTCATTTGACTATTTATTCATTCATCTATTTATTTACTTATTCATTTGTCTATTAATTCATTCATTTAACTATTTGTTCATCTTTTTAAAACTTATTTGTTTATTTATTTATTTATATGTGTATGTGTGTGTCACAAATACCATATCACAAATCTTTTAAAATTAATTCGGAAGAAGGTAGTAACTCCAGGACCCACATCTTTTGTCTGTCTATATGACCATTTATACTAATTTTAAAAGTTTGGTTAGGGTGATCATAGTTAATGATTCATCACTTCATTATTGTTGTTGAGTCGTTTCAGTCCTGTGTGACTGTATGTGACCTCATTTGGGATTTTCTTGGCAAAGATACTAGAGCGGTTTGTCGTTTTTTTCCAGCTTATTTTACAGAAGAGGAAACTAAGAGAAACAAGGTTAAGAGATTTAGATAGTATCACATAGATATAGTAAATGTCTGAGGCCATATTTGAATTCAGGTCTTCCTGACTCCAGTTCTGGCACTATATCCACTGCACACCTAGCTGCCCTATTACTTCATCATACAATAATTAAATATGCTTATATAATACATGTGTATATGTATGTATATGTATTTATAAATTCATATTTATATTTATGTGCATAATCAGATGTATATATATTCACAAAAATATACTTACAGATACCGATGTAGATGTAGTGAGTTAAGAGGAATACATAGGAGTGTATGAGTCACAGACTTTCCATCTCGGGGAATTGTCAAAGTTGACAAGCCTTTTTATGTAAATGACTTAAAGACCTTTATGAAATTCCGAAGTCTCTTCCAAAGATGGATGAAGATTCATTACCTCTGTTCTTAGACCATTTGGCTAAAGAAATCAATTCTCAAGATAACATATATGAAAAATAAAATGTTATCTACATTTATAGCTATATCATTCCCTAGTACTACTTGTATGCAGTAGCCAATATTTATCCATAAAAATCTGTTTTTAATTACTTAAAATGAAATTCAGTGGAAAATTGAGTTTCAGTGTTTAGTATGACATATAGATTTAAATAAAATTATAAGGATTGGATATGTTCTGTATATAAAGGGAAATTATATTAAATTCATTATCTAGTTCATGTAATGTATCTTTTTGGTTGTTATGTATAAGGTATTAACTTGGCCTAAAAACAAAATCAGACAAAGACCTAAAACCAAATATTGAGATAACAGAATTATAGGGTATCAGTGTTGAAACGACTGAAGGAATGCCTTCTAAAATTTTGAGGTCGGGGGCCAGCTATGTGGTACAATGGATAAAGTACTGGCCCTGGATTCAGGACGACCGGAGTTCAAATCTGGCCTCAGACACTTGACACTTACTGACTGTGTGACCCTGGGCAAATCACTCAACCCTCATAGCCCTGCCAAATAAATAAACAAACAAATAAATAAAATTTCTGGGTCGTAATTCAGCCTTCGTTTGAAGGATTCCATCGAAGATAAATGGTTGTCTCTGAAATTATAACATTCTACTTTTCAACAAAACTAAATGTTAAAAACCATTCTTTTCCTCCAAACTTATATTTTTTTCCTTCTTAAGGTATACTGGAATTAATGTGAAGTTTTTTTCTTCATATGAAATTATTAGTCTAAAATTTAAATAATTAAAATTATGCCTGGGGTAAAATAGTTGTGCTTTAGGATTCAACATAAAGGGACAGACCCAGAAGAATCCCTTGGCAGTGGTGGGAGTTGCTAATGTAAAGTCTTCCTTCAAAAGTTCTGTAGTTGTCCCTACTCAGAGATTACAAAGGGCTAGTATGGGGAATTATTGAAGCACCCATGTAATGAAAGTCTGTTTGTCCCAAGATAATTAAAGGGCTACTACTAGTTCTGGGTTCTGAAGAGAATAGAATCATTCTTTCACATGTCAACCTTTTAAACATCTGAAAATATAAATTAAATCTCTGTGAAGATAATCTTTTTTCCAAGTCCATAATTCGGAGTTCCTTCAAATGAAACTTTTTGTTTGTTCATTTATTCATTCATTTATTTATTCATTCATCCATGTATTTATTTATTTGTTCATTCATTTACTTATTCATTTTCATTTATTTATTAAGTTATTTAGTTATCCAATCATTTATTTGTTTATTTGATCATTTAATTATTTATTTAGGATTTTCCCCAAAGTACATGTATAAACAAATTTTCACATAGATTTTTAAAACTTTGTGTTCCAAATTCTCTTCCTCCCTTCATCCTCACCCCTCTTGAGAACTCAAACAATTCAATGTAAGTTATACATGTGAAGCCATGCAAAACATTTCCGCATTAGTCAGTTTGTGAAAGAAAGCAGAGAAAATAATTTAGCAGGAGGAACTAACAAAAAAAATCAGATACCATCAGTTCTTTCTCTGTAGATGTATTGCATTTTTCAGAAGTCCTTCTGATATCATTCTGCTCATCATTTCTTTTAGCACAATGGTACTCCATTCTAATCTCATCTCACAATTTGTTCAGCTATTCCCCAATTGATGGACATCACCCTGATTTCAAATTCAACTTTTTTTAAAAAACAAATGATACTTCTATAGCAATCTCTAGCCAAAGCACCAACATGCTGCCTTCTTCTAGATACAATTCAGGTTGTTTTGAAAGTCTCTCTAAAAATGTGGTTGCTGAAAATGAAAATAGCTAGAGATTTTGTCTGATTAATCAGAATACAGTAGAATTTCAAACTCCTCATTCTTAATAGTGTACCTGTGCTAATGTAGCCCAGAATCACATTTTAATTTGTGTTTTCACATTATAATTTTGATTCATATTAAGTTTGGAGTCTTCTAGATATTTTTAACTCACACTTGTTGTCTATGCTATCCTGTACTTGTGGTGCTGATTTTTGAACTTTCTTTTTATTTTTAAGTTTATCTCTGTCAATCTTCTCGTACTTTTGGCCCATTGTTTCACAATTTGAATTTTTTGGGGGGATACCTATTCTTCATTCATCTTGTCATCCACTAGTTTCATGCCTTGTACACCCTCACCCAAATTACTGAAACAAGTCATAAGAGAATTCCACTTTAAGTGATTCTCATGCAATTTCACATTGATTGCAGTTATCTTGATCACTCCTATCTAGAGTAAGCTTACATTGGACTCTCAGTATATTAAGAAAAGGTCATTCCTTATAGTAAGCATTCAATTCCTGATTATATTTTTCTTCTAACAGATACCTATTTCCTCCAATATTTGCCGAATAATTTTTTTTATTGCTGAATAAATAGTTTTGTATAGGTATGATGATGGGTAAATAACATTTTGTTTTAAATTGAGGAGAGCAAATTATGTTTATTAACTGTGATCATGACAGAAGCATGTTGTTTTCAGGCATATGATAAATGTGTGTTACAGAGAAGAAAAATGTGAAAATATTTTTTTCCAGCAAGTATCTGAGCATCATAAAACTACTAGCATCATCCATCTGATATAAACACATATACTTTTAATTTTCAGAGACACCTCATTGTTTCCTGTTTGCACAAATATGACTAGAACAATTGGTAATGCAAACATAATATGGATATGTAATTAATGTCTTGACATAAAGCAGTTTCTTTTTATTAAATATTTTATTTCCCTAATTACACGTACAATTTTCAACATTTATTTTTAAAATTGAGTTCAAATTCTCTCTCCCATACCGCCCCCCCCCATTGAGAAGGCAAGCAAATTGATATAGGTTATACATGTATAATCATGCAAAACTTATTTCCAAATTAATCATGTTGTAAAAGTAAACAAAATAAAAACACAAGAAAAATAAAGTTCTTAAAATAAGTATGTTTTGATTTGTATTCAGATTCCATCAAGTCTTTTTCTGAGGATGGATAGCATTTTTCATGATAAGTCCTTCAGCTTTGTCTTAGATCATGGTATTTCTGTTTTTACTATTTACAATGTTCTCCTTGTTTTACTTATTTTACTTTGCATTAGTTAATGTCTTTTCAAGTTTTTCTAAAAGCATCTAGCTAATCATTTCTTATATCACAATAGTGTTCTATCACAATTATATGCTACAAATTGTTCAGCCATTGCCCAATTGATGAGCATCCCCTCAATTTCCAATTTTTTTGCCAGCAGAAAAGTGCTATTATGAATATTTAGGCATAGTTCTAAATTTCTCTGCATAATGGTTGAATCAGTTCACAACTGCATGAACAGTGCTTTAATGTCTTGATTTCCCCCCATCTCCTACAACATTTATCTTTTTTTTCCTGTCCTATTAGCCGGTCTAATATGTGTGAGGTAGTACCTCAGTATTGTTTTAATTCACATTTATCTAATCAATAGCGATTTAGAACATTGTCCCTTATATGGCTATAGATAGCTTTGATTTCTTCCTCTGAAAACTATTCATTTTTTTTTCATTTGTCAGTTATTCTTTCCCTTTCCTGTCTACCTATTTATGTTTCTCTTGAAACTTATATTTGGAAGCCATATTTTCTATTCAGCTCTGATCTTTTCATCAGGAATACTTGAAAGACCTCTACTTCATTGAATTTCTGTGTTTTCTCCTGAAAGGTTATACTAAGTTTTGCTGGGTAGGTGATTCTTGGTTATCATCCACACTCCTTTTCCCTCCAGTATATCATATTCCAACATCTGTAATCCTTTAATGTTAAGGCTGCTAAATCTTGTGTTATCCTACCTGTGGCTCCACAGAACTTGAATTATTTCTTTCTGAACTGCTTGTTATATTTTTTCCTTGACTTGGGAGCTCTGAAATTGGTCTATATTTTTTCCTGGGAGTTTTCCTTTAGGCATTTCTTTTAGGAAGTGATTGGTGGATCCTTTCAATGTCTATTTTACCTCTTGGCTCTAGATTATCAGGGCAGTTTTTCTTGATAATCTCTTAAAGTTTGATGTACAGCGTCCTTTTTTTTAAAAAAAAATTATTTTTTTGATCATGGCTTTAAGGAAGTTCAATAATTTTAAAATTATCTCTTCTTGATCTATTTTCCTGGTCAATTGCTTTTCATTTATTTATTTGTTTAGTAAATTTCCCCACCTTATATGTAAAAACAAATTGTAATGTCGATTTTTAAGAATTTATGTTTCAAATTCTCTTCCTTCCTCATCTCCTCCTTAAGAACTCAAGCAATTCAATATAAGTTATACATGGGCAGTTCTGCAAAACGTAGCAGACAAAAAACCTTTAGAAAAAGGAACAATAACAACAACAAAATATACTTCCATCTGTATTCAGATACCTTCAGTTTTTTTCTCTGTAGATGGATTACATTTTTCACAAGTCCTTTAATTGTCTTGCTGAAGATAACTAAGTCATTCACAGCAGATCATCTTACAATATTGCTGTTATTTTGTATACACTATATTTCATTTTGCATCGGCTCATGTAAATCTTTTCACATTTTTCTGATAGCATTCTGCTCATTTTTTGTTTGGTTGTTTTTTCTGAAACTACATTGATATAGTACTTTAAAGGAAGAGTTCCTCACAAAACACATGATGTTGGTTATTGCAACAACAATAATAGGTAACATTTGTATAGTACCTTACACCTGACAAAGAATTTTCTTCACACTAGCACAGCAAAATACCATCATCATAATCCTCATCTTACATTGCTCTTGTCTGTTTCAAAACTTTTCCCCAGTTACTATTGCTATTAGTTTCCATCCTATTCTCTCCCCTTGATATTTATTCTATTTTCTAACATCTTTCACCTTATCCCTCCTCAAAAGTGTTTTGCTTCTTACTTCTCCCTACCCCAATTTTCCCTTCCTTTCTTCACCTCTCACCCCCATATCCCTTTCCCCTTCCACTTTCCTGCAGGGCAAGATGTATTACTATACCCAATTGTGTGTGTATGTTATTCCATCTTTCAGCCAATTCTAATGAAAAGAAGGCTCACTCACTCCTCACACTTCCCCCATCTTCCCCTCAACTCCATAAGCTTTATCTTGCTTCTTTTATGTGAGATACTTTACCCCATTCCACCTCTCCCTTTCCCTTTCTCCCAGTTAATTCTTCTCTCACCCCTTAATTCTGTTTTACTTTTTAGATATTATCTCTCATATTCAACTCATACCTGGGCCTTCTGTCTATATATTCTCTTTCTAACTGTCTTAATAATAACAAAGTTCTTAGGAGTTCAAGTATCATCTTCCCTCGTAGGGATGTAAAGAGTTTAACCTTTTAAAATCTTCTATGATTCCTTTTCTTTTTACCTTTTTTATGCTTCTCTTCAGTCTTGCATTTGAACATCAAATTTTCTATTCAGCTCTTGTCATTCCAGATAGAAAAAAGTTCTTATGAGTTAGAAATATCATGTTCCCATATAGGAATGTAAACAGTTTAACCTTTTAACCTCCCTCATGATTTCTTTTTCCTGTTTACCTTTTTATGCTTCTCTAGGATCTTTTATTGGAAAGTCAAATTTTCTATTCAGCTCAAATCTTTTAATCACAAATGCCTGAAAGACCTCTTTTTCATTGCAGTCATATTTCCCCCCTGAAAGATTATGCTCAGCTTAACTGGGTAGGTGATTTTTGGTTGTGATTCCAATTTCTTTGCCCGCTGGAATATCATATTCTATGTCCTCTGATCCTTTAATTTAGAAGCTGCTAGATCTTTTGTTATCCTGACTGTGGCTTCACAGTACTTGAATTGTTTCTTTCTGACTGCTTGCAATATTTTCTCCTTGACCTGGAAGCTCTGGAATTTGGGTATAATATTCCTGGACGTTTTAATTTTGGTATTTCTTTCAGGAAGTGGTCAGTGGATCCTTTCAATTTCTATTTTACCTTCTGCTTCTAGAATATCAGGGCAATTTCCCAGACAGTCTCTTTGAAGATGATATCCAATTTCTCTCTCTCTCTCTCTCTCTCTCTCTCTCTCTCTCTCTCTCTCTCTCTCTCTCTCTCTCTCTCTCTCTCTCTCATCATGGTTTTCAGGTAGCCCAATAATTTTCAAATTATCTCTCTTGGATCTATTTTCTAGATCAGCTGTTTTTCCAACGAGATATTTTACATTGCCCTCTATTTTTTCATTCATTTGAATTTGCTTTATTTTGTCTTGATTTCTCATAAAATCATTAGCTTCCATTTGTTCAATCCTAATTCTTAAGCAATTATTTTCTTCAGAGAGCTTTTCCATTTGGCTTTTGAAGCTGTTGACTTTTTTTTTTTCATGACATTCCTGCATCACTTGCATTTCTCTTATCATTTTTTCCTGTACCTCTCTTTATCTTCAAAGTGATTTTTGAGTTCTTCTATGGCCTGAGAAAAATTCATATTTTTCTTGGAAGCTTTGGATATAGGAACTTTGACTTTGTTCTTTTCTTCAGAGGATGTATTTTGATCTTCTTTGTCACCAAAGAAACTTTCTATGGTCAGCATATTTTTCTGTCTGTTCATATTCTTAGCCTATTTCTTGACTTTTATGTCATTCTTAAAGTGGGGCACTGCATCCAGGATGTACTTACTGTCCTAAGCTTCAGGGAGTCCTAGGTGGTATGATTTGAGGAAAGGAACATTCTGCACTTCCCTGGCCCGTGTTCTGGTCTATAAATAACCCCAAGACTACTTGCTCTTTAATCCAGAAACAAAATTCTGTTTCACTATGGTTGCTAGGAGAGGCTGCACCCCTCCCAATCTGGGCCAGCCATTCAAGACTGCTTCTTGGTTCCCAGCATGGGCAAAACAACTGAGTTCCTCCTCAGCACTGGAAGAAATCCCAGTAATCTCCCCCGGCTAACCACTCAGCCTTCTCAGCAGACTTGAGTTTAGTTCCAGAATAAACCTCCACTGCAGCCAATTCAGGGGCTCCGGAGGTCTCTTTCTCTGATGAGGCTAGCCTGGGGCTGGGTCTGCAGGTGCAGACATGTGTCTGTATTTCACTCTTACCCAGCTAAAACAGACCTTTATTGCCAATCTTCTAAGCTGTCTTTGGCTAGAAAATGATTTCACTGCATCTTTTTTGTGGGTTCTGATGCCCCAGGAATTGTCTTATGGCATTATTTGGAGGTTTTTGGAGTGATTGTATGGGAAGCTCTGAGTGGTTACTGCCTTTACTCTGCCATCTTGGCTTAGCCCTGGTTGTTTTACCAGTTAGCTATTTCAATTTTTTTTCTTTTTTATTCTTTTTTGTTTTTTTGTTTCTTGCTGTCTCCTAGATCATTAGCTTCCACTTGGTCATTTCTAAATTTTGAGAAATAATTTTCTTGGGGATAGCTAGGTGGTACAGTAGATAAAGCACAGGCCCCGGATTCAGGAGGACTTGAGTTCAAATTCAGCCTCAGATACTTGAAACTTACTTACTGTGTGACCCTGGGCAAGTCACTGAACCCCCATTGCCCTGCAAAAAAACAAAAAAAAAGAAAGAAAGAAAGAAAGAAAGAAAGAAAATTTTCTTCAGTGAGCTTTTGTATCCCCTTTTCC
Source organism: Dromiciops gliroides (assembly GCF_019393635.1). Taxonomy (NCBI): domain Eukaryota; kingdom Metazoa; phylum Chordata; class Mammalia; order Microbiotheria; family Microbiotheriidae; genus Dromiciops; species Dromiciops gliroides. The sequence goes on along the minus strand of NC_057866.1, from coordinate 64,621,880 downwards.
ATTTGGTCAATTCTCTTGTTTAATGAGTTATTTTCTTCAGTAAGTTTTTTGTGCCTCTTTTTACTTCTTTTACCATTTCACCTATTCTGTTTTTTAAGATGTTATTTTTTTTCAATTTTTTTTTTTGTGCCAAGCTGTTGACAATTTTTTTTTGGTGAGGCAATTGGGGTTAAGTGACTTGCCCAGGGTCACACAGATAGTAAGTGTTAATTGTCTGAATCCAGATTTGAACTCAGGTCCTCCTGAATCCAGGGCCGGTGCTCTATCCATTGCACCACTTAACTGCCCCATATTTGATTTTTAAAAGTCTTTTTGAACACTTCTGTGGCCTCAGAACAATTCATATTTTTTGGAGGTTTTGGATGTAGGAATTTTGACTTTGCTGTCTTCTGCTGAGTGTGTGTTTTGATCTTTCTTGTCATTATCATAACTTTCTGTGGTCAGAATATTTGCCAATTTTCCCAGCCTATTTCTTGACTTTTTTTTGTGAGTCAGTTGGGGTAAGTGACTTGCCCAGGGTCACACAGCTAGTAAGTGTTAAGTGTCTGAGGCCGGATTTGAACTCAGGTACTCCTGATTCCAGGGCCGGTGCTCTATCCACTGAGCCACCTAGCTGCCCCTATTTCTTGACTTTTAACTCTTTGTTAAAGTAGGTCTTTGCTTTTGGGGTGGAGGGTGTACTCTTAGAAACTTCAGGGATTTTGTGCAGCTCTTTTCTTTTTTTTTTTCTCTTTTTATTAATCATAAAAGTATTTTATTATTTTCCAGTTACATGTAAATATAGTTTTCAACATTTGTTTTCACAAGATTTTGAGTTCCAAATTTTTCTTCCTCCCTCCTCAAGACAGAAAGCAATCTGATATAGGTTTTATACGTAGAATCACATTAAACATATTTTTGCATTAGTCATGTTGTGAACGAAGAAGCAAAACAAAAGGGAAAATCCTCAAAAAAAGAAAAACAAAAGCAATACAAGAAACAGTCTGGTTCAATCTGCAATCAGAACCCACAGTTCTTTTTTCTGGATGTCAGAACATTTTTCATCATGAGTTCTTTGGAATCATCTTGGATCATTGCATTGCTGAGAAGACCAAGTCTTTGATCATCACACAATGTTGCTATTACTGTGTATAATGGCCTCTTGGTTCTGCTCACTTCACTCTGCATCAGTCCATGTAAGTTTCCACAGGTTTTTCTGAAATCTGCCTGCTCATTATTTCTTACAGCACAGTAGTATTCCATTATATTCATAAACCACGACTTGTTCAGCCATTCCCTAAATGATGGGTATCTGCTTTATTTCCAATTCTTTGCCACCACAAAAAAGCAGCTATAAATATTTTTGTAGATATGGGTCCTTTTCACTTTTCTATGATCTCTTTGGTATATGTGTATATATACCTATCAGTGATTACTGGGTCAAATGCTATGCACAGTCCCATAGCCCTTTGGCCATAGTTCCAAATTACTCTCCAGAACTGTTGGATCACTTCACAACACCAATAATGCATTACTGTTCAAATTTTCCTGCAGATTTTCCAACATATATTATTTTCCTTTTTTGTCATATTAGCCAATCTGATAGGTGTGGGGTGGTGCCTCAGAGTTGTTTTAATTTGCATTTTTCTAATCAGTAGTGATTGAGAGAATGTTTTATATGGCAATAGATTGCTTTGACTTCTTCAATCTGAAAACTACCTGTTCATATAATTTGACCATTTCTCAATTGGGGAATGATTTGCATTCTTATAAATTTGATTTTTTCCCTATATACTTTAGAAATGAGGCCTTTATCAGAAATACTGGCTATGAAAATTGTTTCCCAGCTTTCTGCTTCCCTTCTAATTTTGGAAGCATTGCTTCTGTTTGTATAAAAACTTTTTAATTTAATGTAATCAAAGTCTTCCATCTTGTATTTCATAATGGTCTCTATCTTTTGTTTGGTCATAAATTCTGCAGCTCTTTTCAAAGATACTTCTTGGGTCCTGTAAGGTTACAGTTTTTCCAACATGGTATGATCTAAGGAACAGTGTGTTTACTACCCTGTTTGACTGTGCTCTGCTCTTTCAGAGACCACAAGCACTGTTTTCTGTCCTGTAACTCTGATGAGGATTCCTGCTCTACCGTGGCAGCAAGTTCTGATGTAATAGTGCTCCTCCTCGCCCTTGGATTCCCCCAAGGACTTTGACCTGGTTCTGAGAAAGCAAAAGTGTCTTGCCCTCACCGCCAGCAAAGAGACCCCTATAATCTCCCTCTCACCAGCTGTTTGACTGCCCTTACCATCTTTGGGCTGAGAGTGATGGAAACAGTCACTGTAATTCTGATTCATTCACCACCAGGTCTGTTCTTGGTTTGTGGGGGCCTGGTCTATACTGATGTAGCCTGCGCTGCACTACGTTTCCCTCTCACCTAGGTGTGACAGACCTTTGTTGCCAAACTTTTAAGTTGTCTTGGGCTAGAAATTATTTCCTCCCATCTTTTTATGTCTTCTGCCACATCAGCATTTGTTTTCATGCATTATTTAAAGGTCTTTGGAGGGATTTGGGGGAGAACTTAGGTGAGTAGCTTGCCTTTTCTCTGCCATCTTAGCTCCACTTCCCAAACCATGTCTTTTGCCCAAGTAATTTTGTCTTTTATTTATGCTTCTTAAAACGAATATTGAAAATGTGATAATTATATAGGAAGAAAAGGAAGTCTCTGAGACTTTTATAGACTTCTCCATATAAATACATGGGGGTATTTGTATCTCTCTGTTCACCTGTAACATGGCCTGTATAATGAACCAGATTTCAGAAAACTAGTAAGAAAAAAAAAAGGATAACAAATATAGACTGAATATTAGATGAACAGACCGTAATTTCCATAACTGGAATTTGACTTTGACAACAGGGATAAAATCAGTCATTACTTTTGCAAAATAGAATCTGTAATGTCCTTTAGAAATCATGACTATCAAATTTCATCAGAAAATTAACTTGCTAGCAACCCTATTGACTTTCTGCCAGATGTTGCTGATGCGAGTGGTGTTGTGAACCTCTATTCCAAAAATTTTCAAATGTCTGGTGAATGTGTCCATTTATTTACATTTTGGAAATGATCTTTCTTCTAAACCCACTCCCCATCCCTTAATGTTTTCCTTTGTATCCTTCAAGCCCTAGCTCCAGGTGTTAACATCTAAAATATATCCCGCTTTTTCTTCCTTGTTAAATGTGACTTTCCACATATTAAATTTCTCCTATATCTCTATTTTGATCCCTTTCATGAATCTCTTTATAATTTTCTCTAGAGTTATTTTCATTTTTGTCCTTACATCTATGCTTGCTGCTAGTGAACCTACTTCCTGCTTAGTTTGCAAGATTGCATCCCATTTCTATTCTCTTTCTCCTTTCCCCCTGTCCCTTCTCAAAAATGCTATGCTTCTGACTGTCTCTCCCATTCTACCCTCCTTTCTATGAGTAGTACCCCTTCTTTTATCCCTTTCCCTTCCTACTTTTCTGTAGGGTAAGAGATTTCCATACCCATTTGAGTGTGCATGTTATTCCCTCTTTGAGCCAAATCCAATGAGAGTTAGGTTCAAGCATTTACCACCACATTCCCCATATTTCCCTTTGCTGCAAAAACTCTTTCTTGCATATTTTATGTGAGACAATTTACTCCATTCTGCTTTTCCCTTTCTCATGGTGCATTCCTCTTTATCATTTCGTGTGTGTGTGTGTGTGTGTGTATAGGATTCCATTATGATTGAAGGTCATTATCCTCATTTGACCATATTTAATATTTTAGCATAATTATATAATATTAATACAAGGTGTTTCAGTAGTAAAGCAGTTAAAATACTTTATGGTCACTTGAAATCAGAACTCAGTGATCAATTGGTCACTTCTTGATTTTCAGCTGTTTAACATTTTCAAATTCTATCATTTCCTAAAAGACTTTGACTTACATTTGAGGTCCGTCAGTATAAATGGAGATCTAAAATTAACCATAAGGAATATTTTATTAGCCTTTCTCCTGATTTGGAATTATGTTTTCTATATTTTAGATACCCTATGTCAGCTAACAGTGCTCTGAAAAAAATCTAAGATCTAATAAAGAGCTATTGTTGCTGGTGGTGTTAGTAGTGAAAAGGGTACAAAGATAGATATAGAGGGATAGAAAGAGATGGAGAGAGAGGGAGAGAGAGAGAGGGAGAGAGAGAGAGAGAGAGAGAGAGAGAGAGAGAGAGAGAGAGAGAGAGAGAGAGAGAGAAACTCACTTAGCCAGAGAGACAAAGATGGAGAAAACTGAGCCAAAGACAGTAAAAAGGAACAAAGAAAGATAAAGGGACTGAGATAGAGACAAAAACAAAAACAAAAACAAAACAAAACAAAACAACAACCCAGAAAGAGGTACGGACAAAGAGAAAGAAATCAGAGAAAGACATACAGAATATCAGACAGATACTGATTAGAAAAAATATGGGGGGAAACCCCTAGGTAATTAATGAAGTATTTTAAATTTTTAAGTGGGCTATTTTTGCATTGTTGCTTTTTATTAAAAAAACAATAAAAAACTTTCCAAAATAACATAAAGAATGTAAGTAATTTTTTAAAATCTTCAAGTAGCAATTTATGTAGGGCTTAGAAGAAACAATAAGAAAAATAACATTTGAATTTCCTCTGTATTTGTTGTACTATAGTAACAATGCTATACATAATATGAAGCCTAAGAGTATGAAACAACATATAATACGAAGGAGTCAGTAATGTCATTCCAAGTGAAAGCCACAGACATGCTAGTCTGTTTATATTTAAATATGTATGAAAGAAGGTCTTCCTTTTCCAGGAATTACTGGCAGGTATACCATTTCCAGACAATGACTGCACAGTTTTTCACATGCTGATGAGGACAGAAAATGATTAGAAAATAAAATTATTTGTAAGCTAGCAAAACAATAAATGTTAGTTGATGAATGTAGCATAATGACTGTAATGGTCAACATACTTAAAAGTTGTTGACTATTGGAGTTCTCTTTTATAAGCTCAGCATAAAGCTGAGAATAAGAAATCTGGAAAAAGAAAAAATATATTGATATTCTTATTAGGAAGTTGATCAGCCCCAGTAAATATACCTTGGGAAACAAGGAAACCCTCTTCCCCATACATTTTAGATTGTTACTAAAGATATCCAGGCACTGCCATATTCTCTTTATTCATACATGCTTTTTATTCATAAAGGTAGAATGATTACATAAAATGGGATAGTTAAACTATTGATTGATCTCTTAAAAACTAATTAATAGTCAAGAATTATGCCAACCATCAATTAATTTATAATTTTCTTCAAAGTTTAAATTATTTTTGAGAAGACCTTCCATCATCAGGACTTAATGTGAGTTTTTGTTCATTTTCTGTGGTTCTAGATTAATTTTAGGGTTTTAGCTGGTTTACATGGAACAAACTAATACTTTAAACACCACATGTACTCATAAGGCCACTGATCGTTCTATAAACTTCTAACACCAAATTTCCAGACAATCAGAACTCAAGGCTGTGTGAGTGGATTTAAAAATGCATTTTTATGAATATTAAAACATTGCTATTAATGAATATTTATGTGTTTCATTATACTATATAGATTACACAATTCAGACTTTTCATTATTCTCTTCAATTTGTACTTAACAAGTTATCTTTCAAATATAATATTTCCTTTTTTTGGAGCTCAAGGACTATCTTTTTGTCAGTCCTACCGAGTTCTCAACCCACTCATTCTCCAGCTGTATAGAATTTGCATGATTTGTACTTCCCAATCAGTTCAGACTTCTAAATATCTTTAGTGTAATTATAAAATTGGCTTTGCATAATCTTTATGTGAGGAATATGTAGGTTTTTTTTCACTTATTAGCTTCAAGATTTTAAATGTACATATACATACACATTACTTTAAGAGGTTAACATGGTTTTTCAGTGAGTTTAAATTCTTATAAAGGAGAAAAGAGAAGCTGAAGATATATGTGTTATTTTATGTTTATCTTACAGTATATCTGGAACTACTCATCCAAGTACTTGCATTCTTATTCATGCTTAGTATTTCTGGGAATAACCTACAAATACATATCAGGTATTGTTTATGGGGATATTTGCATGAAATAAACATGATTTCACGTGTAATATTTCATAGTAGGACACACTTTATCATCACACAATTGATTAAAAAATGTAGAAAATACAAAATCTCACTATGCTTATGGTCTCTTGACTGCTAAAAAGCAAGATGGCTCAGTATATACAGAGTTGGGCCTGGAGTCAGGAAGATCTATATTCAAATTCTGACTCAGACACTGACTGTGTGACCCTAGGCAAGTCATTTCACCCTGTTTTTCTCAGTTTCCTCATTTGTAAAATGAGTTGGAAAAGGGAATAATAAATCACTTCAATACCTTTGCCAAGAAAACCCCAGATGAAGTCATAGTCAGACCTGACTGAAAAATGGCTGAACAACTACCAAAAACTTAAAACATTTGATTTAGTAAAGCAAAATGCTGCCTTAAAGCTTCTCCCCAACCACATATCTCCCATGTTTATATCAAAATTATTTATGAGTGGATTTACTGAGTTCCTGAGGCAGAGCCAATGGTGAAGTCAAACCAGGAAGCTTCCTGAGCTCTCCCAAATTTCCCTCAGAAAGGATGTTAAATTAAGCCTCTCAACAGATTCTGAAGCTGTAAAACCTGCAAAAAGATTCAGTGAAACAATCTTCTAGATTAACATAACCTAAAAAGTCTTCAGGAAAGGTCTGTTTAATCTGCATAAAAAGTGAGCACAGCTCAGTGTAAAGGGCCTATAGGCAAGCCAGCAAAAGGCTCTTAACCACAGCAGAGATGAGCAGTTGATCAGTGAGTTGGGCATGCAACTAAAAGAGCTAGAAAAAGAACAAATTAAAAATCCCCAATTAAATACAAATTGGAAATTCTGAAAATTAAAGGAGAGGTTAATAAAATTGAAAGTAAGAAAGCTATAGAATTAATAAAACTAAGAGGTGGTTATATGTTAAAAAACACAATAAAATAGATAATTAATTTGATTAATAAAAAGACAAAAGGAAACCAAATTACCCGCATCAAAAATGAAAAGGGTCAACCCACCACCAATGAAGAGGAAATTAAAGGAATAATTAGGACCTATTTTGCCCAACTATATGCCAGTACATTAGACAATCTAAATGAAGTAGATCAATATTTATAAAAATGTAAACTGCCCAGATTAACAGAAGAGGGAAATAAAATCCTTAAATAAGCCCAATTTAGGAAAACAAAATGAACAAGTCATTAATGAGCTCCCTAAGAAAAAATCTTCAGAGCCAGATGGATTTACAAGTGAATTCTACCAAACATTTAAAGAAAAATTAATTCCAATACTATATAAACTATTTTGGAAAAAATAGGTAAAGAAGAGGTCCTACCAAATTCTTTTTATGAGACAAATATAGTGCTGATACCTAAAGCAGGAAGAGAAAAAACAGAAAGTAAATTATAGACCAGTCTCCCTAATGAATATTTATGCTAAAATTCTAAATATTAGCAAAGAGATTACAGCAATTTATCACCAGGATAATATACTATGACCAGGTGGGATTTATACTAGGAAAGCAGGATGGGTTCAATATTAAGAAAATGATCAACATAAATGACCACATCAGTAACAAAACTAACCAGAATCATGATCATCTCAATAGATGGCAGAGAAAGCTTTTGACAAAATACAGCACTCATTCCTAATAAAAACATAGGAATAAATGGAGCTATCTATCTTAAACCATCAGCATGCATTATATGTAATGGAGATCAGTTAGAAGCTTCCTGAATAAGATCAGGGGTGAAACAAGAATGTCCATTATCACCACTGTTATTCAGTATTGTACTAGAAATGTTAGCCTTAGCATAAGAGAAGAAAAAGAAATTGAAGGAATTAGAATAGGCAAAGAAGAAACAAAACTATCACTCTTTGCCAATGATATGATGATATACTTAGAGAATCCTAAACACTGAAAAAAACTACTTGAAAAAATGAACAACTTTAGCAAAGTTGCAGGATATAAAATTAACCCACATAAATCTTCAGCATTGCTGTATTTGATGAACAAAGTCCAACAGCAAGAGAAAGAGAAATTCCATTTAAATAACTGTAGACAATATAAAATATTTGGGAGTCTATTTGCCAAGGCAAATTCAGTAACTATATGAACACAATTACAAAAAAACTCTTCACACAAATAAAATCATATCTAAATGAAAAAAAATATTGCTCATGGCTAGACTGTGCTAATATAATAAAAATGTCAATTATACCTAAATTAATTTACTTATTCAATTCTATACCAATCAAACCGTCATAGAGCTAGAAAATAACAAAATTCATCTGGAAGAACAAAAGGGCAAGAATATAAAGGTAATTAATGAAAAAAAAAAAGCAAATGAATGTGGCCTAGTTGTACCAGACCTAAAATTATATAATAAAACAGCTATCATCAAAACTATTTGGTACTGGATAAGAGATAGAGTGGTGGATCAGTGGAATAGGTTAGGCACACAAAACACAGCAGTAAATGAATATAGGAATCTCCTGTCTGATAAACCTAAAGACTCTAGCCTCTGGAATAAGAACTATTTGTTAAAAAACTGCTGAGAAAACTGGAAAATAGTATGTCAGAAACTAGGGATAGAACAATATCTTACACTATTCACCAGAGTAAAGTCAAAATGGGTACATGATCTAGATTTAAAAGGTGATACCATAGGCAAATTAGGAAAGGACAGAACAGTTTACATGTCAGATCTATGGAGAGGAGAAATACTTATGACCAAAGATGAGATAGAGAACGTGATGAAATGCAAAATGGATCACTTTGATTACATTAAATCTGAAAGGTTTTGCACAAACAAAACCAATACAAACAATATTAGAAGGAAGGCAGAAAGCTGGGAAAGAATTTTCAAAGCCAGTGGCTCTGATAAAGGTCTCATATCTAAAATATATAGAGAACAAAATCAAATATATATGAATACAAGTCATTCCCAAATTGAGAAATGGTCAAAGGATATAAACAGGCAGTTTTTAGATTAAAACTATCTATAGGCATATTCTCAATTACTACTGGTTTGAGAAACGCAAATTAAAATTATTCTTAGGCACCACCTCCCACCTATCCAACTGCCTAATATGACAAAAAAAGAAAATTATAAATGTTGGAGGAGATGTGGAAAAATTGGAACACTAATGCAATGTTGGTGGAGCTGTGAACTGATCCAACCATTCTTCAGAGCAATTTGGAACCATGCCCAAAAGGCATGTGCATCCCCTTTGAGCCAGCATTACCACTACTAGGTCTATATCCCAAAGAGATATTATAAAAGGGACAAGGACTCACATGTACAAAAATAACTGTTCTTTTTGTGGTTGCAAAGAATTGGAAATTGAGAGGATGCCCATCAATTGGGGAATGGCTAAACAAATTTTGTTTTATGAATTTAATGGAATATTATTGTGCTATAAGAAAGGATAACCAGGCAGATTTCAGAAAAACCTGGAAAGACTTACGTGAATTGATGCTGAGTTAAATGAGCAGAAACAATAGAACATTGTACCCAATATCAACAAAATTGTGTGATGATCAACTGTAATAGACTTAGCTCTTCTCAACAATACATTGATCAAAGATAATGCCAAAAGACTCATAAGGAAAATGTTCTCCACATACAGAAAAAAGAACTATGGAGTCTGGATGCAGATTGAAGCATACTATTTTAACTTTTGTTGTTGCTTTTGTGTTGTTTCTTCTTTCTCATGTTTTTTTTGTTTGTTTGTTTGTTTGTTTACCCTTTTGTTCTGACTCTTAGAACATGACCAACATGGAAACATGTTTAACATGATTGTAATGTATAACCTATACCAGATTGCTATCTGGCCTTGGGAGGGAGCAGAGAAGGCATAAAACAGGAAAACGTGCTCTCTAATGGTCCCCTCCATTGTCATGGGGGAGCTTGAGCCCAGGTAGTTTCCCCTAAGATAGTTGCCATGGTCTCAGAATATTTCAGATATTCATATTCACTCGAAATTTTTAACGTAATTGTCCACACCAAAGAAAAGGCATAACTACCACTACGGAAGAAAAAAGAAGAGGAGAGTAAACCAAATGGATAAGGAATTTTTATTCTCCAGGTTGTGATATTAACCTCTAGACCTCATCAATAGTACTGGATAGAAAGAAACATAAAAATGTTACCCATGATCAAGGGGGCAAATTCCCTCCCCCCAAAAATGTTTCTATATATGGACTTGGTTCAATTATCAGAGAACCTGATCCCACAAAAATGAGTGAATCAGGTGTTTTTTTCCTGCCTGTCTATATCATTATGCCACTATCTCAAGTTTTTGGCAAAAATATCTTAAATAAAGCATAAGTATGACTCATGTCTAGGGTCAACCATAAAAGGAATTAATAGGTACCTTTTTTAAAGGAACAAAATATATATTAGTGGTATAAGGTACCATTTTTCTCTATCACTCATAAACATACATTAAGAAATGCTTAAAATATGAAAACTAGTTCATCACACCTATCATACTTTCCTGAAAGTCATTATATGAGTCTCTGAAAGAGATATCTTACTTTTTCCTCTCTTACCTTCACTGGTTTACATACAACACAAATCCAAATTTCTTCTCAAGCCAGGACATGTCTTGGACTTTCTAAGCCCCCTCCTCAGCAGCTTATTTTCAGAAGTATCTCCTCATAGTGGTATGTCTTCTGAAAATCAGTGCAGTTGTAGGAAGCATCTTTCATTGAGCAACTGACACAAACCAGGGACTACCAAACTCTTTGACTCACAAAGTAGACTGCAAGGTTACAAATATCCATCTTTAAAGATTGAATTTTTGTTACTTGGATTCAGCTAAAGAAAAAGAAAGCAGAAAAGAAAGGCAAGTGGGGACTTGAAATCCAGTGTTAGTCTTATCTTGTAGTTTCTCACCACTGCCATTGTGCTGGTGATGGGAAGGAGAAAATCCACCCCTATTCTCAGATAGATATTCAAAGGAAACCATAAAGAATCCAGAAATAGCACATGTAAAAGTGAGCTAAGCAGAGATTTCCTGGATATCTTATAGTCTGCTAGAGGATAGGGTTGTTGCTGATTAATGAATGAACTTTAGCACAACTTCCATACAAGGACCTATTGGGAGAGAAATAAATGTTTTACAGCAGGGGGATCATTCAGCCCCATGGAGCAAAATTTCAAGATCAAATTACTCCCATTATAAATAGATATAGACATGGACCACATAGAATGGAAATAGGAAAAACACTGTTACTGTTGTGGGGAAACACATATACATGAGGTGGCAATCCCAGTGTTTGGACAAAAATAAGCAGAAGGCTGCAATGATATTTTGATTATACTGCAGTCTATAAAGAAAGATGAAGAACTTTTGTTACAGAAGTAACAAAAATATGGTCATAACAAGGAAATTCATATTTATGGATGTAATGATTGGAATGACGCCACCTGCTGGATACTTACTGTAGAAGAGTTCTGCCCATGAAGGGAAGGTCTTTGAGGGCAAGACCAGGAGTCAGGAAGTGACGCGGGCTAGTGGGAGGAGGAAGGAAGAGACTGGCGCTCAGTCTCGCGCTCTTGCCTTTGGACTCTGGTGGAGAGCGGAGCTAGAAATGTGCTCTCCCTTTAATAGATAGGAATCTAGGCCTTTCTCTCTCTCTTTACCAAATTCTTCTTTTCCTTAATAAATCCTTAAAAGTCTAACTCTTGCTAAAGCTTATAATTTATTGGCGACCACTCATTAGATATTTTAGACAGACTAGCTAGAATTTTAGCCCTTAACAGACCAGCAATTGTCTTCTCAAATACCCTCCATAAGGGGGGACTATAGTAATATTATAATTTTAAAGAATGGTTCAATTTTTGTTTTATTATATGTTTCATGTGTAACAACTAAGATTCTGAATTCCCTTAGACATGTTTTTGAGAACTTTCATTGTTTGATTTGATTATTGACAAAGCTATTTTAAAGTTGTGTTAAGCTCAATTTTGTAGGAAATTTCCTGGCTGATTACCAGTATCCACACATCAACCCCTGAAAAGACTTCCATTCCACGACTACACCTAGAGGACATCTGAGAAAAGACTTTCAGAGACTTTAAATGAACAGTTTTGATTTGTTTTTGTTGGGTTTTTTTCTCTTTCTGTTATAATATACACCATCTGTAACATGTATTCTCTGCAGAGGCCCTCCCTTTGCAAGACTAATGTCAAAGCGTCGGTTCATGAGGACAAAAAATCACCCCTCTGGACAAAACTTTCCTCTCTTCCTTTTCTATATTGTTGTTCACATATTATTAGTTAGCAATAGTTATTATATTGTTTTTACTGTTCCGTCAAGGAAACATTTTGTTTCTTGAGGAACAACAGGGGGGACTGTAACGATTGGAATGACGCCACCTGCTGGATACTTACTGTAGAAGAGTTCTGCCCATGAAGGGAAGGTCTTTGAGGGCAAGACCAGGAGTCAGGAAGTGACGCGGGCTAGTGGGAGGAGGAAGGAAGAGACTGGCGCTCAGTCTCGCGCTCTTGCCTTTGGACTCTGGTGGAGAGCGGAGCTAGAAATGTGCTCTCCCTTTAATAGATAGGAATCTAGGCCTTTCTCTCTCTCTTTACCAAATTCTTCTTTTCCTTAATAAATGCTTAAAAGTCTAACTCTTGCTAAAGCTTATAATTTATTGGCGACCACTCATTAGATATTTTAGACAGACTAGCTAGAATTTTAGCCCTTAACATGGATATTTGAATATGTCATTCTGTTAAATGCGGAACATCCAGTAAATTCTTAGTTTGACTTGCTAATAATCATATTTATCTAAGACTTTAGTTAATTGATGAGGAAAGCTTGTTTTAGACCCAGTTGTGATCAGTAAAGAATTATTTGGTGTAGTGAAAATGATGAAAAAGAAATCTTGGCAGACAGGGAATATTTTAACCAAATCAAGGAAGGGTAATGTTACACATAATACTGAGATGTATTTATTACACTTTAGATATCATGTTTGAAAAAGTTCAAAGAAAATAATGATAAAAACAAAAATGAAACTTTATATAGGCTTATCATTTTCCAGGCACTGTGCTAAGTGCATTACATTTATTATATAATTTGATACTTAGATCAAACCACTTTAAGATGAGGAAAGTAAGGTCAACAAAAGTTAAGCAATTTATCACGACAGAGCCAGCAAGTGTCTCAGAACAGATTTAAACTCAGGTCTTCCTGACTCTAGACACAGTGTTCAGTTCTTTGGACCACTTAACTTCTCCCCTTCACTGGCTCCCACAAAAAGAAAAGAAAATAGGGGTAGCTAGGTGGCGCAGTGGATAGAGCACTGGCCCCTGGAGTCAAGAGTACCTGAGTTCAAATCCGGCCTCAGACACTTAACACTAGCTGTGTGACCCTGGGAAAGTCACTTAACCCCAATTGCCTCACAAAAAAAAAAAAGAAAAGAAAAGAAAAGAAAATAGGCAGTATTTATATAGCTTCAAGGTTTGCAGAGTCCTTTACATACATCTTTTTTCATCCAATCTTCAGAACACCCTTGTGAAATTGCCATTATTATTTCTATTTTATAGGGAAATTGAGGCTTAGACAAGCTAAGTGTCCAGAATCACAAACCTAATAAATGCCTAAGACAGGATTTGAATGAAAGTTCTCTTGATTTACAAGTCGTGTTCTAGCCACTGTATGCCTAAAACAGGTATGATCCTATTGCTTGAAATTCTAAATAAAACAGAAGATATTAGAAACAGAGAGTTAAGATTATAGAGGAAAATATTAATATAATAGTCATAAATAAAATCTGATGAGAAAAAAGTTGAAGAAGATCTTTAATAATGTCAATTTTTTAAAAAACTTTTTAAGATAGAAATAGGGACACATCACTATTACTATGTATAATCCCAAAGAAATGTCACTACATTCAAAATTCTGGGTTTTTTTTTTCCCTGAAAAAGTTATACTAGATAATCTTTTAAATGAAGATGATAATAGTGATGGTGGTGGTGGTGGTGGTGGTGGTGGTGGTGGTGATAGCAGCTTCAGAGGCAGTGTTGTGGAGAGTTTCAGAGTCAAAATTTTCTGGGTTCATGATCTAGCTCTGATACACATGCAATATCTAGAATTTAGTAGATTTTATATTTTCCACCATTTCAGAGAGAAAAAGAATAATATAAAACTCATTAGTTTTGCAGTCAAAAAACCCAAGTTTGATGTCCAGAGCTTCCTCTTATCAGCAGCGTGATCTTAAGATAATTTTTCTTCCCTGAGATATATTGTGCAAGTATATTATATGAACAGATTGTACTCTATAATCTTTAAAATGTTATAATCTTAGTAACAAGTTAAGTGATATATAACTGTAAGAATAATATCTGAAAGTCTAAAGTACATTGACCTTATACAAATGATGGCAACATAAAAGGGTTCTTAAAAATCCATATTAAGAATGATGGTGAAGATGGTGATGATGATGCTATCAACTTGAGAGGCATTATGGGGTAGATAGCTTCAGAGTCAAGATGATATGTACTCAAGATCTGCCTTTAACATAGATCAAGTGTGTGATCCTGGACAAATCACTTGATTTCTTGGTGTTCCTGGCAGTTTTAATAACTATGTGATAAAAAAAGGAATATGAATATTGTTCATTTATATAGCACTTTGTAGATATGTCACTTTTACATGTTATTCATATGTCTTAGATTATAGTGCCCCTGCCTATTATAACATTGTCCAACTTGAAAATTTCCTTCTAAAATATTGCACTAGAGACAATGGTATGGATGTGGTTTGACCAAAACAAAATAAAGCAGGATTGTTTCTCCAAATTATACTCTCTTCCATAAGCACACAATGAAATATTTATACATATGTTTATTCATAATAAGTTTCAGTTCCACTGAAATCCCTTGGTCTTTCCAAATAGACAATTTTCTCCATTTTCTCTTTTGTTCTGTACTTTTTCTGTAGAGTTTTGGGACCCAAGAGTAGGATTTCACATTTATTCATGAGATTTCACTTTTCTAGATGAAGTCAACTGTTTCATGCTATAGAGCACACAGGCATAATTGAGGATTCTGATTTTAACATCTAGTGCTTCAACTACACTTTCCAACTGTATCAAACCTAGAAATTAGATCAGGCAACATTTGTAGAGGAGTCACACATACTTCTTGCTGCCCTTTCCTGCATATAGATTCTATCTCTACCATCACTGCTCAAAAATCTCACCTATTTTGGTTAAATAAATATACATTTACCAACAGATACAGATCCTGGTAGTTCATTTAATGAACCCCAGGACATTCTCTTTCCCTTTTCAATAAGTTCACTGCCTGGGTTATAGTTCACTCCTTTCTACCCCAATTCCTTCCTTCATACTAGGGGGAAGATACATGTTTATACTCCTTCAAATATCCTGAATTACTTTACTTCAGAAATTTACCAAGTTCCCGTGATGTCATCTTCAGTTACATCCCAGCTACACACCAACTGCGGTCCCCATAGTCTTTCTGTATGAGTTGGGGATGGGGCCACTGAGTCAGTTGATCAATGACTCTATACCAGTTAAAGTAAGTGACACTGGTATTTGTCCTTATATCTTAACCAGATGATAACATTTCCCAGTTGAATCAAATTAAAGACATTTCAGTTAGTTGTAATATGAAGTCATTTCTATTTGGTGGAGAAAACTTGGCCATACTCTATTTATCATCTATACAATACAGAGCCATTTTAGTCCCAAGAGATTCCATTTTCTCAAAACGTAGCACAGAAGCCTTCTAGTTAAGCTTCTAAGAGGAAATGATTTTAGATGAAGGAAGACAGTGCTACTCTTTGGCTTCATCATCCTCCCTTCCTACTTTTGGGAGGAAGACATTATTTTATAGTTTGGGTTTCTTGAGGATTTTAAATTTCCCTTTTTGTCTTTGGTCTTATCTCAGCATCCCTAGATCAATCAATGGCAGTGCAATCATAAAGAAACAACAATTGACTGCACAAGATGAAGAAACAAAGTTCATGACTTTAAAAAGAGTCCAGCAGATAAGAAATGATGAGCAGGCAGATTTCAGAAAAACCTGGAAAGACTTAAGTGCACTGATGCTGAGTGAAGGGAGCAGAACCAGGAGAACATTGTACACAGCAACAGCAACATTGTTTGATGATCAATTGTGATAGACTTAGCTCTTCTCAGCAGGGCAGTGATCCAAGAATTCCAAAGAGCTCATGATGGAAAATGTTCTCCACATTCAGAAAAAAGAACTGTGGATTCTGAACTGTTTCTACTTTTGTTTTTGTTTTTACTTTTTAAAGCATTTTCCCTTTTGTTCTGATTCTTCTTTCACAACATGACTAATGCAGAAATATGTTTAATGTGATTGTACATATATAACCTATATCAGATTGCTTTCTATCTTGGGGAAGGAGGAGGGAGTAAAGGAGGGAGAAAAATTTGAAACTCAATCTTATGAAAACTATCTTTATAGGTAACTTGAAAATATCAAAACATTTTTATGATCTTCAAAAATAAAAATAAAAAAAGTCCAGCAGAAAAGCTATGCTATACCAGTGGTGAAATCCATGAGTATTCCATCAAAGAAAATAAAATAAAATAAACTTCTGGCAAAAGGGGTTGTGGGAATTGTGAGGTGGCCCTTTTGCCACTTATTCTAGTCATTTTTTGGAGGCAACTGGGGGTAAGTGACTTGCCCAGGGTCACACAGCTAGTAAGTGTTAAGTGTCTGAGGCCGCATTTGAACTCAGTTCCTCCTAAATCCAGGACTAGTGTTCTATCCACTGCGCTACCTGGCTTCCCCCTTTTTCCACTTATTCTAAAGCTTGTCATTTTCCTCTGGACTTTATATATTTCTGGAAGAGTATGATTTTAATGCTTTGTTGGAAGGGGGTGGTATTCTGTCACATCATTAGTACTGTAGTAAAAATTAATTTCTAGGGGTGCAGGTAGGTGGCACAGTGGATAAAGCACCAGCCCTGGATTCAGGAGGACCTATGTTCAAATCCGGCCTCAGATACTTGACACTAGCTGTGTGACCCTGGGCAAGTCACTTAACCCCCATTGCCCTGCAAAAAAAAAAAATTCTAAAAGTTAATAAAGTCTGGCTGGTGAATATCACTCCTCATCATGAAGAAGGAAAGTGCTCAGAGGAGAAACACATTGGTGGTGATATGCATCACTTGAAAGATACTCCATTTACTAAAGGCTAATTCTAGAACTCTGAAAGGGATATAAAATATGATCTCAAGAAATCTGATTTGACACTGTGAATGTAGGAATGGAGAGTAAGTTCAGAGCATGTGCAACATTGACTTCACTTACTTGTTTTATTTTCATATTCATGAATTCCAACATTTCTTTTTCTGATAATACTCTTAGATTTGATCAGCGTCACCCTGTCTTTCCCAATGTCTTACAACCCCTGAATCTATTCTTCTTCCATACCATGACTTTTATTTCCTCCTTCCCTAAATTCTTTCCAGGCCATTTCCCTTTAATTTAGTTGTCCTCTTTCCGTGTCCCAGTTTAACCTTAGTCTATCCTCTATTCTCAAATCCCTTGGCCTTTGGGCCTTGCCCAAACTTCAGCTACAACACTGATAAACATGTTGACCTAAATAGATCCTAGAACAAAATTCTAGTGTGCTTACAAAATCAGTATCCCAAAGTAAAAAGGGAACTCAGAGACTTACTGGTTCAACCTATAATTAGCCAAGATTCACAAGTTCTTCTACATATCCCTGGCAAGGGATCCGGCCTATACTTGAAGAACACTACTAATAGTAAATTCACTACCTCCTGAAGCTATACAATCTATTTTTGGATAACTCTAATTACAAGTATTTCCTTATATTGAATCAAAATCTGTCACTCTACAACTTCCCCCTCATCATTCCTAATTCTGACTTCTGGAGTTAGGAAGAAAAAAATCTAATCTCTCTTTCATGTGACAGCCCTTGAGATACTTGAACTTCACTAATATTCCTAATGATTAAAACAGTAACTCACATTTGAATGGCACTTTATGTTCTACAACATGCTTTCCTTCCACAGAACTATCAGGTAACTAATTTTATTATCAATTTATTCATTTTACAGGTGAGGAAACCTTAGCTAAAAGGGATGAAGTGACATAAACATACAGCTTGTAAATAAGAGATACCTCCCTCTATATTCATAATAAATTGTGCTGAATAGAATTTTTAGTAGAAACAGATATGCTACATATGCAAGAGACATGAGAAAAATGAAAAGAAAGCAATTAATTAGCAGTAAAAGACATTGAACTAGGAGTTAGGAAACCTGGGTTTCTAGTTATGTGCCTTAATGAAGTCAGTACACTTCTTGTGACATTTGATTTTTCTGCAGTCACTACAGTTCTGTCAATAAATTTCCAAAAAGAAGTATTATATACTTAAAAAGATCATGGGCTTTCATCTGTAATTTTTCAAACAATATTCTCTATGCAATGTGTTCTCAAAAAATGTTGCCTTTTTGGTTAAATTATCCCACGTAGAGATATCTGTATCCCAATTAAATGAATAAATGTAAAATTAAATGCTATCATGGTCATTTAAAAATATTTTATTTTTAATTTATACAATAAATTAAACATTCCCATAACACAGTATAACAAAAAAAGATGATTAAACATGAATCTGTAAATATATATATATATATATATATATATATATATATATATATATATATATATATATATATATATATATATATATATATTTTCTTTTTTGGTTTTGGTTTTGGTTTTGGTTTTTTTGCGGGGCAATGGGGGTTAAGTGACTTGCCCAAGGTCACACAGCTAGTAAGTGTCAAGTGTCTGAGACCGGATTTGAACTCAGGAACTCCTGAATCCAGGGCCCGTGCTCTATCCACTGCGCCACCTAGCCGCCCCGATCTGTAAATATATTATGTACAACCTTCTATTCTTTTAAATTTTATAATAATTAAAATGGAAGCTAATGACTCCATGAGATATCAAGAAAAAAAAGTCAAAAGAATTTTAAAAATAAAAGAAAATGTGAAATAGCTCATTGTTAAAACAACTGATTAAAGAGAAATAATATAATAATAATTAACCACCTGAAAGCCAAAAAAATGCATCATATTTTAAGAATTTATCAAGGAAAACTGCCCTAATATCCTAGAACCAGAGGTGAAAATAGAACTTGAAAGAATCCATGAATAAGTTCTTGAATGAGATCTCAAAATGAAAAATGCCAGGAACATTATAGTCAAATTCCAGAGCTTCCAAATCAAGGAGTAAATATTGCAAGCAGTCACAAAAAAGTAATAATTTAAATATCATGGAGCACGGTCAGGCTAGCGCAAGATTTAAAAGTTTCCAAATTAAAGAAACAGAGCTTAAAATGATATTCCAGAGGACAAAGGAACTAGGATTACCGTGAAGAATAGTGTATCCAGCAAAATTGAGTATAATTCTGTAGGGGCCAAATTTAATATGGGGTGAGTTAATTGGGTGGCTTGCTGTAATGATGGGGTTCAGAAAATAATGAGGGACCTCTAGGTCCAAAGCTACCTCCCCTCTGAACTGCCTTTTTTAGTTTTTTCTCCCAGGCCAATAAGAAAGGAGCTTAACAGACTCTTTTCCAAAAACAAATCAGGTTTTATTAAATGGGAATAAAATATGCAGCAAAGGTGAAATTAATTAAGCCAAGGACAAGGGAATAGGGAAACTGGAAAATAAATAATCTCCCTGGTTCTAGCAAAAGCTGTCTCAAAACTCAAACTTGCTTTCAACTCAGCTAATTCAAAGGACTAGATTTAAGACACCACCAGGGCTCTGTAATTTCTATGGGAGTCAGCGGCCAGTCTCTAGTCAGCTCTGAAAGCTCATCAAAGTCTAGAGAGAGAGCTGAGAGTGCATGTTACTTCCTGATGGTGTCCCCTTTTCTATTTTTTTCTCCCTTCCCAAAGGGGACATCCTTCAAGTACTGTGGCTGAGACTGGTTTCCTGTTGATGATGCAGTCCATAGCTTCTGAGGACACTCCTTCTCAGGGTTGGCCAAGTTTAAACTAGGTGGCTAAGGGGGCAGCTAGGTGGCATAGTGGATAAAGCACTGGCCCTGGATTCAGGAGTACCTGAGTTCAGATCAGGCCTCAGACACTTGACATTTACTAGCTGTGTGACCCTGGGCAAGTCACTTAACCCTCACTGCCCAGAAAAAAAACAAAACAAAAAAAACAAAAAACTAGGTGGCTAAAAATCTAATCGCCTTAAGTGGGTACTTAATAGTTTCTCATTCACACCCAATTCAAACAATACTAAGTCAATCAAGTTGGACCCCTGGATGTCTGCCAAATTCCATTATTATACAATTCTAAAAAGTGGAAAATACACATTCAATGAAATAGAGGCCTTCCAAGCTTGCCTAATGAAAAGACCAGAGCTGAATAGAAAATTTGATTTTCAAACAGAAGACTCAAAGAAAAATAAAAAAGTTACTATAATCATAAGAGACTTAAAAAAACTGTTTACAGTACCATATGGGAAAATGACATATGTACTTTCTAAGAAATTTCTTATCATTAGGATAGAAGGAGTCTGTATAAACAAAGGGCATATCCATAAGTCGATTATAATGAGATGATATTTAAAAAAAAGAAGCATATTACAATGTTGTTGGGGTGAAAAAGAAGGATAGATTGGCAGAAGGGGGGAGGTAGAATGGAACAAATTTTCTCACAGAAGAAAAACATACAAGGAAGAACTTTTACAATGGAGGAGAAAATGGGGTGATGGACAATGCTTGAACCTATTCTTATTGAAATTGATTTAAAAAGGGAATATATGTGTGTGTGTGTGTGTGTGCATACAATAGGAAGATAGGTGAAAGGGGGTTGGGCGTATGATAATAGAGAGGATGGATTGGAGGAAGCAGTGGTCAGAAACAAGGCAGACTTTTGAGGGCGGTCAGGGTAAAAGAAGAGAGGTTAAACAGAGTAAAATGAAATGGAGAGAAATGTCCAATTAGTGATCATAATGGTGAATGTTAGGATGTGCTAACCCAGAAAAAAGAAGCAGATAAGAGAATGGATTGAAAATCAGAAGCCAGTAATATGTTGTGTACAGGAAACACACACACACATACACACACACACACACACACACACACACACACACACAAAGTCAAAGTAAATGATGGCTGGAGCAGAGTCTATTAAGGTTCAGTTGAACTGAATAAGTCATGGATGGTAGTCATAACCAACAAAGCAAAAGCAAAAACAGACTTAATTGAAAGAGATAATTGGGGAAACTACATTTTGTAAAGGGTTAACATACACAAGAAAGTAGTGTCAATTTTTTACAGCAAGTTTCTCTGATAAAAGCCTCATTTCTATTGAGAAATGAGTCAAATTTATAAGAATCATTCTTCAATTGATAGATGGTCAAAGGATATGAAGAAGCAATTGTCAGAAGAAGAAATCAAAGCTATATATAGTAATATAAAAATAATCTAATCAATATTGATTAGAGAAATACAAATTAAAACAACACATTTACCATCTCATAACTATCAAGTGACTAATATGATAGAAAAAAATGCACTGATTCACTGTTGCTAGAATTATGAACTGATCCAACCATTCTGGAGAATGATTTGGAACTATGTCCACAGGACTATAAAACCATTTGATACAACAATACATGTACTATATTGTATCATGAAGAGATCAATATCATTATCCAAAAGAAGTCAAAAGGACTCATGATGAAAAAATATTGTCTACCTCCAGAGAGAGAAATATTGATTTCTGAGTGCAAATAAAATTATAATTTTATATCTTTGTATATTTTCCTTCCTTTGGCTATATGTCTAATCTGTAAACAGGTTTTACATAATTTCACAGGTATAATTGATATCATATTGCTTACTTTTTCAAATTCTAGAAATGCATTCTAAGTGATGAATATGGTCAATTAAAATCATATGCTCATAAACTGATGTCAGTATTCACCAGTACCTATCTGTGTGAAAAGACATTTTCAAAGATAAAATACATAAAATCACATTACAGATCAGATTTGACAGATGGATATGTGCAATCAAATTTTATGTTAAGGAACACTAACCTCCTTTGAAATGTTATCCTCCCCAAAACAATTCTGTTCTTCTCATTAGCATACTTCTATTACAAATATTGTTTCGAATTATTGTTATGCTTTAATTTTGTCATAAAATTGTCTGAACATATTGCTCTCTTATTAATAAAAATAACAACTCTTTAGACGTAATCTTATCCAAAATCTTTCCTGAAAAATATCATAATTATTTTCACTCATGAAGCCTTTTTGAATGATCCATCCTCACTCACATGATTTTATTTAGCTTTTATAAATTTTCTCTCCCTGGTGGTTCCTTTAGCTCAGAGTAAAGTCTGTAATCTTTTTGCTTTAAAAATAGGGAAAATCAAACTGTTTTACTGTATCCCTGGGTAGATCTGTCAGTGAAATGAGAAAAATTTGGATTCTTCTGCTAAGATTAACAGCAACAAAAATGAAACATCAATATGGCAAAGCAAAAATTGATGAAATGTTATTAGTCATAAGATACTGATGATATGGATAATAATCTTAATAACCAAAGCCCCTTAGAAGGAATGTTATTTGGCTACATATATAAATCAAAATATTTCAAATGACTCCATTTTTCTAGAGCTCTAAACTATTGAGTGAATATGCCATAGAAATGAATAACTATTTTCCTAAAGTTTGGTGGATTTGAAGCTCATGGAAAGTTGATCTAAATCTATCGAGATAAAACAAACAAACAAACAAAAAAGCAATGAGTCATGGAAGACTGTCACAAAGCTGAACTGTATCAACTGGAAATACCAGTTCTGACTGAGATTGGCATTGAAGCAATTCCACTTCATATAACATAAGTGTGATTATGCATACATACCCATATATGTATGTATATTACACTGCATACCTAAGTACATCTATGTACACATGTACAATATACATGTTTATGTACCAGAGTTAATTGGAGAAAATCATTTATATTTGAATTACAATTAATATCCAAGGTTCACCAAATGTAACAACATCAATATAATCAGTCAATCCAAAATCCTTTTGTATGCATCTACTGCATTTTTTTTTTTTGGTGAGGCAATTGGGGTTAAGTGACTTGCCCAGGGTCACACAGCTAGTAAGTGTTAAGTGTCAGAGCCGGATTTGGTCCTCCTGAATCCAGGACTGGTGCTCTATCTACTGTGCCACCTAGCTGCCCCCACACCTACTGCATCTTAAACAAGGTGCTGACACCTGATATACACGGACAGAATTAAACAGTATTTTATCTCAAGGAACTTACTGCTAACAAAGTAGATACCACGTACATATATGTATCTATATGAAATATACAGAAAAATTGACACGAGGTATTTTTATAAGTGAAGGTACTAATACCTGAGAGAAGTAAGGAAAAGCTTCATACATAAAATTACACATGAACTATACATTGAGTGAAACTAGGGAATATAAGAGGTGAAAGAAGGTAGTAAGTGGTTTCTAAATATGGGGGACAGTCAGGACAAAGTCATGGAAACTGTAGGTGTAGTGGTGTATGTGAAGAAGTTCATGTAGGCTAATTAAATTGTAATACTGAGTGTGTGACAGATAATGTAAAACAGCATTGGAAAGCAAGAATGGAGCAAGTTATAACATTTTTAACAACAATAGACAATTATATAGTGTTTTGAAATTTACAGTGTTTCACATATATTAGATTATTCAATCTTTACAACCACTCTATGAAGTAGAGAAAATACTTACCATGAGTCTCATTTTACAGATGATTAAATGTATTTTTGGAGGATATATAAATGTGATATAGACCATGAGATAAAAATATAAATTGTCTTATTTTATTTTTATATTTTCATTGATCTGAGCTCTTCTTTTTTAGTCAAGGAAAATGAGGATCCAAAGGATTACATGGAGCCTATTCTAGAATGCAAGGCTTCTGACTTGTACACTGGATGTCTTTCCATTATATGATTTAACTATGGTCCTTTTCCAAAATAAAACAGAAACCCACCAAAAGGAGTAAATTCACAATAAATTCACAAGAGGCAGTAGAGAACCGGCCTTGATGTTGAGACACCTATTTTAAATTTCCAATTTGTACACATATTGTCTGTGTGACCCAGAAAAAATATATTTAACCTCTTCAGTGATCTAGGCTACTTGGCATGTCTTTAAGTTGCAGAGAATGTGCCAGTCTACATTGCTAAAGTGAGTTCCCTAACTTGGAAGTTCCACAAAATAATGAAATCATAGGTCTTGTCCATATGCCCCCTTCCACAAATTGATGATTTAAAACTATATTAAATAAAAATCAGTTTAACAGAACCACATAAAGAAAAACCAAAGAAATAGGTAAATAATATCAATTAACTCTAACATGGATACGGTAAACTACTTCAATAATTGGTAGAAGGGAAAGATCATAACTTTTCATATACCTATGAATATAGAATTTATTATATTCATTCAAATATATTTCAATCTGAAATATTACTCACATGTTTATTCAATTCATGTCATATTGTCATATATGTCTCTCAAAACCACTGAAATACTGTGGTTACTCTTGAAAATGTTTTTAGACTCATATCTCTTCCTAATTTAAAAAAAAAAAATTAACATTTTCCCCCAAGATTTCCCATTATAATCATTGGCATTATCCCCATTTGTACATATGGAAGAATCTTAAGTGATAGAAATGTTTCCCATCAAAGATCAAAGTCTGCTGGAGAGGGGATAAAAAGAAGAGGGTAGATAGCATTCAGTATTTCTGGACTGATTTCAGTTATCAAATATAAGTTATACTCTTAAAAGTACAAGCATATTTATCAGCTAAGAAGTTATCTTGGGATAATCTCTCAGGTCTAGACTTAATTTTTTGATCTGTATTAGTACATGTGAAAAGGTTCTAATTTTCTGTGGTGTACCAAGAGGTTCCATAATTTCCTAGCACTGACTGAAAAAAACATGTTATAGCTAAGTGGTACAAATTTGTGTTCATCAAGACGCAGAGCATTTTGCTTATGTTTATTAATAAAGTATGAAATATTACATGTTATAATTAAAATGTCTATTACAGTCCTTTATTTTTTTGTTATTTTATTATTCAGTAGGGTGTCAGAGAGAGATATTATATAATATCAGAGAGTGTAAGCAAGAATACATCTGTGAAACATTTAAAATAAAGGTTAAAAAGTATGGCTCTTCGAGGTTAACATTTTTGGATTTTGCAAGTAATAAAAACATGTTCTTCTAATTTCAAAAATATTTATAAACCAAATAGGAACAAAATGTTTTCCTCATTTTTTCCCTTAAATTTAGTGTTTCACTGAGCCTTTAAGAATGGCATTGTCACTTTCTAAGTTTCTGAAAAGCTACTTCTCTGGTACAAAAGTACAGCTAAAAAACAGATTGACAAATCTATATTCTGTGATCACATACTATCTTCTGCATACAAGGATAAGTGAAGTGCTTCATCGTCAGTCAAGGTTAATTATTGCATTGTGCTTTTTTGTAATTTGCCTCCTGGATCACAGCCTTGCCTTGTGGAGGGGCTTGCATAACTCGGTGAAACTATGAGCTATGCTGAGCAGTTACTTAAGACAGACAGGTCATAGAGTTCAGACAAAAGGTCTTCCACTGGAGAAGGAAATGGCAAACCATTTCAGTGCTTTAGCCAAGAAAATGCCATGGACAATATTAAAATGATAAAACATTTGACACTGGAAGATAAGCCCCTTAGGTTGGAAGATGTCCAACATATTTCTGAGGAAGAGCAAAGGATAACTACAAGTAGACCCAGTACTAATGAAGCAGCTGGGTGAAGGCCAAAAAAAGAATCTTAGCTGTGGAAGTGTCTGGAAACAAAAGGAAAGTTCAGTGTTGTTCTTCACTTCTTCATTTGTGTCTGACCCTTTGTGACCACATGGACCACAGCACGTCAGGCTTTCTGTCCTCTACTGACTCTCAAGCCTGTCCAAGTTCACATTTGTTGTTTTCATAATACAACCTATCCAGTTTATCTTCTACTCTACTTTTTTTTTCCTTTTGCCTTCAATCTTTCCCAACATTGAGGTCTTTTCCAGTGAGTAGAGTGTTCTTACTTGGCCAAAGTATTTAAGCTTCAGCTTTAGTATTTGACCTTCCAGTGAATAGTCTGAATTAATTATATTTTGTAAATTGTAAAAAAATACTGATTTGATCTCTTCGTTATCCAAGGGATTCTCAAAAGTTTTCTCTAGCACTACAATTCAAAAGTATCAATTCCGTGGTACTCAGCTTTCCTTATGAACCAACTTTTTTTTTTTTTGAGGCAATTGGGGTTAAGTGACTTGCCCAGGGTCACCCAGCTAGTAAGTGTTAAGTGTCTGAGGCTGAATTCGAACTGAGGTACTCCTGAATCCAGGCCCGGTGCTCTATCCACTGCACCATCTAGCTGCCCCATGACCCAACTCTTACAGCCATACTTTGCTACTACAAATACCAAAACCAAAACAAGCAAACAAAAAAAAAAACCAAAATATATATTTCCAAATGCTGCTTTTTAGTATTCTATACAGATTTGCTATATTTTTTCCTTCCAAGGAGCAAGCATCCTAATTTTATGGCTATAGTTGTCATCTGCAGCTATCATTGAGCCTCAAAATATAAAATCTGACACTTTTTCCATTTCTTCCCCCTATTTGCTAGGAAGTGATGGGACCAGTTACTAAGATCTTAGATTTTGGGATGTTAAGCTTCAAGTCAGCTTTTACATTTTTCTCTTTAACCCTCATCAAGAAGCTCCTTAAATCTTTACTTTATGACATCAAAGTGGTATCATATGCATATCTGAGATTGTTGATATTTCTCCCAGAAACCTTAATTCCAACTTTTGATTATTCCAATTCTCATGATGGACTCTGAATATAAGGTAAATAAATAAGGTTAAAATATATAGCCTTGTCATATTCCTTTTCCATTCTTAAAACAATCAGTTGTTTGTTTGTTTGTTTTCATGTTTAGTCCTAACTGTTGCTTCTTGAACTGGATTCAGGTTCCTCAGGAGAGAAATAAGATGATCAGGTACTCCCATCTCTGAGTACTTGCTAAATTTTGTTATAATTCACATAGTCATATGCTTTAGTATCGTCAAGGAAACAGAAGTATATTTCTTTTTGTGGAATTATTTTCTTTTCTCCATAATCTACTGAATGTTGGCAATTTGGCCTCTAGTTCCTCTGCCTCTTTAGAGACTAACCTGCTCTTTAGGAATTCTTGATTTACATATTGCTGAAGCTTAGCTTGTAGAATCATCAGCATAACCTTACTGGTGTATGAAATGAGTGCAATCATTTGGTAATTTGAAAATTCCTTGGCATTGACCTTCTTTAGGATGAGGATGTAAACTGTTATTTCAATTATCTTTGGAGCATAGATTTGTATTACTCTGAAGTTGCTTAGTTCTGTGAAGACTTGCAACATCCCCTAATAGATGTCACATTTGTGATAAGGGATTGGAATGCTAAAGTAGGAAAATAGATGTTACTGCTCTGATGGCAGAAGTGAAGAAGAATTAAGAAGCCTTTTGATGAGGGTCAAAGAAGAGTAGATTGTTTGAAGCTTAGTGTTAAAAAAAAAATCTATGATCATTGTAACTGAAGTCAGGAAGACCTGAATTCAAATTTGGCCTCTAACACTTATTAGCTCTGTGACCCTGGGTAAGTCATTTAACCCTGTTTGCCTTATTTTCCTCATCTGTAAAATGAGTTGGAGAAGAAAATGACAAAACACTCCAGAAAATATGCGCTGATTCTTAGTTAGCCCTTGATAAGAGGGCTGTAAACCACAATGCTCCTTCCTGAATGCAGATGTGTTTGCTGGGCACCAAGGATGATGCATTTGCATAGGCGCCAAGGAAACTTCAAAGGACAGAAAGATGCTCCTTATCATAGATAAGGCCTACATGGCCCAAGGTCTAGGAACCAATCCCCTCATCCTGCTCTTTTGGTGTGAACTTCACACAAAGACATTCCTTTTGCTCACCTCAAGTATAAATATGTCATACTGTCCAAATAAACCTTGTATTTTGCCTCCACCCGAGTGCATGGGGCCCTTCCAATCCCATCTTATGTCTCTGTGTCTTTTTCCCTTAACATCTTACCTGTAGCAGCACCCAAACCTGTTCCAGCAGCCTACCAGATCCAAAACTGTCACTTAGACTCAAAGATCACTGTAAATGGTGACTACAACCATGAATTGAAAAGATTATTGTTCCTTTGAAGGAAAACTGACAAATCTCGACAGTATTCTAAAAAGCAGAGATTTTACTTGCCAACAAAGATTTAAATAGTCAGTGCTGTGGCTTTCCAGTAGCAATGTATGGCTATAAAAGTTGGACTATCAAGAAAACTTTGCACTGATGAATCAACACTTGAATTTTGGTCTGAAAGAAGATTTTTGAGAATGCCTTGGATAAAAAGGACATCAAATCGGTTAATACTTAAATGAATTCAGGTGGTCCTTCAGAAGGACAAATACTGAAGCTGAAGCTTAATTAACTTGGTGCCATAATGAGAAGTCAGGACTCATTGGAAGATACACTGATATTGAGAAAAGTTGAAGGCAAAAAGAGAGATTGCAGAGGATGAGATGGAGAAGTAATATCATGGAAGCAATGAACATGAGCTTGGACAGATTTTAAAAGACAGTGAAGGAAAGAAAAAAACAAAACTGTTGTGCTATAGTCCATGGCGTCACAAAGTCAAATATGACTGAATGATTGAATAACAAGCAAATCCTGATTGTCCTTTGTGTGCTTGACTTTATGTTTGACATTGAATATATTGTTCTATTGTTTACTTCATACTGTAAGAGTTCAGAAGTTTTTTTGTTTCTTTGAATTCTGTATATTAATAATAATAAGATAGAATTATTTTCATATTTTTCAACCAGTCCCACTTTGTTTCCAGTTATATATTATTTTATTTATATGATATACTGCTGTGAAGATTTTGTATACACACACACACACACACACATATATATATATATATATATATATATATTTTTTTTTTTTTCTATCTTCAACCAGCTCAGGGTATATAAAACTTGGAATGTTTCTCTCAATCAAAGAGGATGAAAAACTGTGTTACTTTTCTACTATAAGTCAATATTATTTTCAGAATAATTTGACCTAATTACAGTTTTATCAGCAATATTTTACTGTGTTTGTATTCTCATGAACCATTCAATATCGACAATCATACTTTTTTTTTTTTTTTGGTGTGAGATAGTCTTGTCACTTTTAGATAGATATTCAGTCCACACTTACATTAGATCCCTTTCCTTACATTGCTTAAGTTGGGTGAAGTGAACTTACTGTTTTTTTTTTTTTTTTGGTTTTTGGTTTTTGGGTTTTTTTGTGAGGCAATTGGGGTTAAGTGACTTGCCCAGGGTCACACAGCTAGTAAGTGTTGAGTGTCTGAGGCCGGATTTGAACTCAGGTCCTCCTTCACTCCATGGCCAGTGCTCTATCCATTGTGCCACCTAGCTGCCCTTTACTGGTTTTTAAAAAATAATTTTCCTACCCTTTTGCTATAAACTTATTTCTCATTGTAACAGAGAATGTAGGGGTCAGACTTCTGCACTGAAGAGAAAACTAAAAGAAAATAAAAATCTATTTTTATTAACATCTTTGTAATTTACTTATGATTATTATTGTAAACTAATTCTCAATAATCAAACATTTTAATATAAAACCAGAAATATTTTATTTTGTAGAATTTTGAATTTTTTATTTTTCTATATATATGTAATTACACATATATAATGTATATGCATATTGTGTCAAGATAATGGAACTCAGGGGTTCACCTGGAGATTGATCTAAAACTGATCTAATTGAATAAGGCGACTGACTGTTGACTGCTTACTAGATTGTAAGCACATCTGGCTGGTATTTAAGAGTACTTAAGAAGGTATTGTTCTCAGAAGCTAAAAACTTTGAACTTTACATTGCGACCACCTTCGGGTCTAGTGAACCAATGAATTTGAATGACACTAGCCAATCAGCTTGAGGAACTTCCCATTTCTGGGAGGGGAACATGAAGGAGGAAGAGGACGCTGGCTAGAGAGTGCTTCTTCTTTTGGTGTGAGAGATTGGCGTGGTGGCAGAGGACTTCATAAGTGAGACGTTTAGGAAGGCAAGGATTTACAGGCCATAAGAAATCTGTTCTCAATCTTTCGCTTTCTCTTACTGTCTTTCAATAAACCCTTAAAAACCTAAACTCGTTTATCAGTGATTTTAGCCAGTTGCCCCCCAAAACTAGGGGGACAGATTAGAACCCACATTTAGAATTTTAAAATACATAATATACATATACACAATTTTGTAATTAAGTTGTTTTATTTGTGTCCTTTTAAGTAGATATGAGGACAAAAAAACCCCAAAAGGTAATCAATTCATGGAGCACAAACAAAAGATAGAGACCAAATCCTAAATAACTTGCATAGCAAAGTAAAAAAAAAATCATAGAAACAATATTTGCGACCATTAATGATAATGATGAAACAACCTACTAAATTTTTAAAGCACACTTAAAACAATATTCACAGGAAAAAATAACTAAAAGTATACATTAACTAAATAGGATAGACAGATGAATTAAATTGGCATTAAAAGCCCCCAAATCCAACAATACTCAAAACTGAAATAAACAGAAAAGAAGAAATTTTGAAAATTGGAGAAGAAAATTGAAACTTTAAAAAATGGAACTGGTTTCAAATAAAAATAATAGCATATAAAAATACTAACAAAACTGATAAGCCATTGGCCAATTTGATTAAAAGAAGAATAAAGTCAGAAAATTAGATTGATAACATAGGAAATAAGTATGGGAAAGTCACAATAAAACAAGGAAGAAAAAGAATTATAAGACCATATTTTGCAGTTATATGCCAATAAGACTGAGTACACAAAAGAGTATAACCTTCAGACCCTCATGTACAAAAATATATATAGAATCTCTTTTTGTGGTGGCAAAGAATTGGAAATTGAGGGAATACCCATAAATTAGGGAATGGCTGAACAAGTTGTGATACATGGATGTAATGGAATACTATTGTGCTGTAAGAAACGATGAGCAGATAGATTTCAGAAAAACCTGGAAAGACTTAAGTTGACTGATGCCAATGAAGTGAGCAGAACCAGGAGAAAATTGTACACAGTTACAGCAACATTGTGTGATGATTAACTGTGATAGGCTTGGCTTTTCTCAGTGGTGTAATAATCCCAGACAATTCCAAAGAAGTCATGATAGAAAATGTTCTCCACATCCAGAAAAATGCACTGTGCCTTCTGAATCCAGGTAGAACCATACTGTTTCTACTTTTGGGTTTTTGTTTTTGTTTTTTTACTTTTTTGAGGATTTTCCCTTTTGTTCTGATTCTTCATTCACAACATGACTAATGCAGAAATATCTTTAATGCAATTGTACATATATAACCTATATAGTTTGCTTTCACTCTTATAGAGAAAAAGAACAAATTTAAAATCACCAATTAAACACCAATTTGGGAATCCTAAAATTTAAAGGTGAGATTAATAAAATTCAATGTAAGAAAAACATTGAATTAATAATTAAAACTATGGCTTGGTTCTTTGAAAAAATAGATAAGCCTTTAGTTAATTTAATTTTAAGAAGAGGAAAAAGAAAGCCAAATTAATAGTCTCAAAAATGAAAAAGTTGAATATACGAGTAAAGAAGATGAAATAAAAGCAATTTGCAGTTGTTTTGTGCAACTATATGCCAATATAGTTTATAATTTAAGTGAAATAGAACAATATTTACAAAAATGTAAACTGCCTAGATTAACAAAAAAGGAAATGGAAAATCTAAACTAAACTAAAACACATTTACAAAAAAGAAATTGAACAGGTCATAAATGAGCTTTCTTTTTTTTCCTTTTTTTATAAAAATATTTTGTTATTTTCTAGTTACATATAGAGATAGTTTTCAATATTTGTTTTTATAAGATTTCTAGTTTCAAATTTTTCTCCCTCTCTCCCCGCCCAAGACCCTAAGCAATCTGATATAGGTTATATATGATGGTATTTGAATACAGATCAAAGTATAATTTTATTTGTTAGTTCCTCTTTCTAAATTTATACTGTCTATTTTCTTTCATAAATGAGCTTTCTAAGAAAAGGGCATAAGGACCCTATTGATTTAAAAGTGAATTCTACCAAACCTTTTAAAATCAACTAATTCCAGTATTAAATAAATTACCCAGAATAATTAGCAAAGAAGGAGTTCTATCAAACTTTTATAAAACAAATATGGTGCTGATACCTAAACCAAGAAGAACAAAAACAGAGAAAGAAAACTATAGGCCAATTTCAATAATCAATATGGAAGCAAAAATATTAAATAAAATACTAGTTAGGAGACTATAACATTGTGACCTAATGAGATTTATACCAGGAATACTGGGATGGTTTAACATAAGGAAAACTATCAGCATAACTAGGATATCGATTACCAATGTAACAAAAACCAAATAATTTTATCAATGGAAGCAGAAAAAGCTTTTGACAAACTGCAATACTTATTCTTATTAAAAAAAACCAAAAGCCTTAAAAGCATAGGTATAAATGGATTTTTCTGTAAAATGATTTAAAAAAACCTATTTACCTAAAATGATCAGCAAGCATTACTTGTAATAGGGATAGTCTAAAAAGCTTATCAATGAGATTAGAAATGAAACAAAAATTCCCATTATTACCAATATTATTCAACATTGTATATTTTTTTAGAAGTCACCCCCATCAGGGAAATAACTAATTAACCAACCAATTAATTATTTTTGTTTGGTAATTTAACAAGAAATCAACTTGATTTAATCAATTATCTTTAAATAGATCTGGTTTTAGAGCTTGTAGGTAAAATCCTTCGATTTATTTTTTTAAATACTTAACATTTTTATATATAGTTTTGAGTTCCAAATTTTATCCCTTCTTCCCTCCTTTCCCTTCTCCTCCTGGAGGCAGTAAACAATCAGATATGGGTTATACATGTGCAGTTATGTAAAACATTGCCATATTAGTCATTTAGTACAAGAAAACTTAAATGAAAGAAAAAAATGAAAGAAAGTGAAAAATAGCATGCTTCAGTCTTTGTTCCTTCAATATCCATTCTTTCTTTGGTGATGGATAATATGTTTTATCATCAGTCCTTTGGGATTGTATTGGATCATTGTATTGCTGAGAATAGTTAAGCCATTCACAGTTCTTCATCAAACAATATTGCTGTCACTACACAATGTTCTTGTGGTTTCTGCTCACTTCACTATACATCTGTTCATACAAGTCTTTCCAGGCCTTTCTGAAATTATCCTGCTTGTCCTTTCTTATAGCACAATAATATTCCATCACCGTCATATACCACAGCTTTTTTAGCCATTCCCTAATTGGTGGGCATTCGTTTGATTTCCATTTTTTTGCTACCACAAAGAGAGCTGCTATAAATACTTTTGTGCAAATAGGTCTTTTCTCTTTTGGGGAATGTCTTTGGTATATAAACCTAAGAGTGGTGTTGTTGGATCAAAGGGTATACACAATTCTATAGCCCTTTGAGCATAGTTCCAAATTGCTCTCCAGATTAGTTGAATCTTTTCACAACTCCACCAATAATGTTTAGTGGGCCAGTTTTCCAACATCCCCTCCAGCATCCAATGTTTTATTTTTTTGTTATTTTTGCCACTCTGATAGGTGTGAGGAAAACTCAGAATTGTTTTAATTTGCATTTCTTCGATCAGTAGTCATCTAGATAACTTTTATGGTTATAAAGAGCTTTGATTTCTTTGTCTTAAAATTGCCTGCTCATATCCTTTGACCATTTATCAACTGGAGAATGATGACTTGTATATTTATAAATTTGACTCATTTCTCTATATAATTGAGAAATGACACTTTTATCAGACATATTTGTTTAAAAATTCTTTCCCAGTTTTTTGCTTCCCTTCTAATCTTGGTTACATTAGTGTTGTTTGTGAAAAAAAACTTTTAATTTTATATAATCAAAATGAGCTGTTTTAGATTTTGTTTTGCTTTCTATATCTTCGTCATTCCTAAATTCTTCCTCTCCTCATAAATCTGAAAGATAAATAATTCCATGCTCTCTTATTTTGCTTATGGTATCATCTTTTATGTATAAATCATGTACCCATTTTTACCTTCTTTTAGTATACAGTCTGAGATATTGGTCTATACCTAGTTTCTGCGATACTGTTTTCCATTTTTCCCAGCCATTTTTGTCAAATAATTAGTTTTTGTTCCATAAACTTGGATCTTTGCTCTTACCAAATACTAGATTGCTATAGTCATTCACCATAGTATAATTTTTACCTATTTTATTCCATTGATCCACCTCTTTTTTTTAGCCAGTACTAGATTGTTTTGATAATTACTGTATTATAATTCACTTTGAGATCTGATTCTGCTAGATTAATTTCTTTCATATTTTTTATTGATTCCCATGATATCTTGAACTTTTATATTTCCAAATGAATTTTGTTATTATCTTTCTAGCTCTGTAAAATATTTTTTATAGTTTGATTGGCATACCACTAAATAAATAAATTAACTTAAAACAGGATCATCATTTTTATTATATTGGCTTATAGATGGTTTCTTCCATTTTTCTATTGTTTCACTTAACTCTAATATTTCTGGCTACATCAATGTATGTTTCACTTATAGATTCTCCATATTATTTTTTTCAAGCTCTTCACTAGTTTTCTAACATTTCCTAGACATTTGTTCTAACCTATCTTCTATTCATTTTTTTCTTGCAGAATTAATTTCTACTTCTGGAGATTTCCCTTCACATTTTTCCCTTTGGGCAATTATATGTTACATTGAGGAATTTCTTGTGACCATCTCTTTCCTCTTTAGGTTATTTTTCTTTTACTTTATTTCAGTTTTCTCCTATTTTAGGTAAAAGGGAAATGGACTTAGACTTAACTATTAATCTTGATGGAAATGTCATTTATCAAAATCAAAATTAAAATATTCACAAGATAATATCAGCTACTATTCATTAATATGCTTACATTCTCATGTCTCTTAAACGCATATCAAAAATGTCTGAGCACATACAGAAAGCATCATTGATAAAAATTTGATGAATGCATGAAAATGAAACCAAATGATTTGAATACAAGGTTAAATAATTTATCTAGAAAAGATAAACATAATTTTATAGGGAGGGATTTTTTTCCAAATAAGGAAACATAATTAATTACTTTTATGGATGTTTTATGAAAAAAATGAGACCTGAGCAGAGATTTTGAAACTCCAACACTGAGGACAAAAGCTTCTTGCAAAAGATAATTGCAAGTATTTTGAAAGGAATAAGGAGATGGTCCAGTGCTTATATGGTAATGCTTCTGTCCACAGAAACTTCACTTTCTCTGAATGTCATTGATGACAAAAGAAGGATATATTTGGGCTTCTGTATCACGAGTAAATGTGCTATAAAGAAGAACCTTTGTATTTAGTGAAATGGGTCGCCAAGAGGTTAAACCCATTAAAAATATAGGTGAAAGGTAGAAGGTAGTTGGTCTCATGAAGTAAAATTGTATATTGGCTGAATAATAGAACCCCTTCCCTCCATGTCCCCAAATAGAATAAAATAAACAGAGGATCATGTTGGATCTCAAGGAGTGGTGTCTTAACCCTTCATTGTGTGTTCAGATGGAGCTGCCTAAAATAAATAAATTTACTCTTTGAAGGGTGACTAACAAACATTGAAAGTAAATCAGAGATTTTAGTCAGGACTGCTGGGGGAAAAATTGAGACAAGGAATATAGAATGTATTTATTAAAAAAAGCAAAGTAAATTCCAAATGCCCAATGCTGATTTGTCTTTAAAAAGGGATAGTATAGGGTTTAATTTATTAAAATACACTTAATTATAACTCTGAAAGCTATTTATATAGGTTTAAATAATGATCCATTTGTGTCTTTTGGATAAGTTTTGCAACACCTTGAAGTTAGTTTATTAATTTAAAATGCTTTGCAATTTTATGATTTGCTTTTGAAAGTATAACCAAGTTCTATTTCCATTGGACCTCATCAGTTCCCAGGTTCATAAAAGCATAAAAATGAAACTTAATAAGTTTTTCAGTTTATAGATACTATGAAAATTTGCATTAGCCATGACCACATGACTTGTTTCTATGTCTTATTAAAGGCTTGCCATAATAAAGAAACAAGAAATATGCATAAAATAATTTGAATGTTATATGGGCAACCAGGTGGCACAGTAGATATAGAACAAGACCTGAAGTCAGGAAGACCTGAATTCAAATTTGGCCTCTAACACTTATTAGCTCTGTGACCCTGGGTAAGTCATTTAACCCTGTTTGCCTTATTTTCCTCATCTGCAAAATGATTTGGAGAAGAAAATGACAAAAGACACCAGTATGTTTGCCAAGAAAACCCCCAATGGGGTCACAAAGAGTTGGATGTGGCTGAACAAAAACTAATTTATTGTATAATGAATCACAAAGATCTACATTTTTGTAGTCGTTTAGTGGTATTTTGTTTGTTTATTTTAGATTTTCAAAAGGTCTTGCTCCCCAAAAGAAATACAACAGCCTATTAGAGCTAAAATAGGGAGAGCTAATAGCCATTAGTTCCAACCTAGTTTCAAAATGTATTTAGAAGTTGTCCCAGTTAAATCTATCAAAACATAGACTCTGCCAGGGTGGAGGAATTTTGTCCCCAAGGGTCATTTCTTATAACTGCAGACCTATCAGCTTTTTATGCCATATGGTAAGTCAATATTGAATCTCAAAGGGACCTACTTCATTCCCATCTTTCTCCTTTGTTAGCCTCATTTTAACTCACATTTAAATTTCAACAATCACTGTAGTAGGACTATTTTTGAACTTTCTGACATACATTTTATTTGGTAGACATTTCAGATATCCTTAGAGATCCTAACAAATGTGCCCCACTTAAAAGAAGTTATTGAAGTGCATTTGTAAAATCATTTTTTATTCAATCTCTACAATTCTATAAAGTTAGCCTTAATTTTCATCAGCTAAAGTTTGGAGCTTTCAATGTAGTTATACTTTAAATCAAAGTAATTTGCAATTATTAAATGTATACAAAAACCCAGCACTGTCTGAGCAATTTATCTATAGCTGTTCTGATCACAATGGTAAAAGGAACCCCAAGAGGATATTTATTGTATCCCCTTCTTTCAAACAGGATTGAATTGCAACCATAAAAGAGGAGAGACATTTTCCCTTTTATTTAAAATATCCAGAGACAGATGGGGTTTCTTAGCACTAAAAGACAAAGATTTGGACTCTGCAACCATATAATTCGCCTAGATACTTTTCTCATCAATGCTAAAAGAAAAATACCTGCTGCGTGACTAAGAAAGTATCTATTCTTTAGTGCAAGACTATAAATCTAGATTCGCAGATTTACAAAAATCCATTGTATTACATAAGAAGCTGTCATAGCTACCATGAAGGTGTAAACTTTTTTTTTAGATAAATAATATTTCTGTAAAGTAAGTATCCAATAGGTAGCATACTATAAATCATAAATATTTAATTTCCCCTAGGTATTCTAATGATGTTACGTGATACAGGTTATATCAGCAGATGACTTTGCTGAAAATGCAAGCTCTTCCTATGGATATGTAACTCATTGTTAAAGTGAAGCAGTTTTTTTTTTTTAACATTCCATTTCCTACAGAAAGCTTGTATAATGAAGCCAAATTTTAATCATAATGTTCCATAGAAATGAAAAGTTCTGCAATTATCTAGTGACATTTCAAGGTTTAAATGAGGTTATAAATTACTTTAATTAAAAAATTTATTTTGAAAATTTTATCCTATCTTAAAAAATAGTGTTTTGAACATATCCTTTTTGTTTAAATATCTAACTCTTTGGCATAAACATTTTAAAATGTGTTTTCCATTTCTCAAAGAAGCACAAACTAGTGCCATAATAACAATCCATATTGCTATTTTATTTTCTGCCCTACTCTTTACCAGATAAAGAGAAGCCATTATTTTACAAACATTTAAGACAGGAATATGGAGCAACGTTTGCCTTATCTTTTCCTACCTTTCCCCTA
This sequence comes from Dromiciops gliroides, assembly GCF_019393635.1. NCBI lineage: Eukaryota > Metazoa > Chordata > Mammalia > Microbiotheria > Microbiotheriidae > Dromiciops > Dromiciops gliroides. The sequence continues at coordinate 64,583,549 of NC_057866.1, read as the reverse complement.
CCTCAAAAAATCCAAACTATAACATTTGACAGTCTGGAATGTGTTTTTTTTTTCCCTTTAAATGGTACTCTGTCTTTGCAAGAGGGAAAAAAGTTCTCTGTAAAAGACATGAGAAAAGAGAATGATTTTAGGAATGGAAATCTACCAGGGACTTCCTCCTTCTTTCTTTTGCCACATCATTAGAAACTCAATCTACATCAGGAAACACATTCAAATTTCCAATATTACACTGAAAGAGATCATGTAATATAATACATCAAGAGCTGAACTCGTAAACCCTGAAGACCTGAGCTAAAGTGTCCCTTCTGGTACATACTGTAGTTCTTTGAGATTTTATAGAGAATTTACCGATCTGTACTTGTAGAGAAAGTTTCCTCATATAGGATTATCCTACACCCATGAAATTTCATGTCCAGACCATAAACTAATGAAACTTTTTTTTTTTGGCAAGGCAGTAAGGTTTAAGTGACTTACCCAGGGTCACACAGCTAGTATATATCAAGTGTCTGAGGTCAGATTTGAACTTAGGTCCTCCTGAATCCAGGGCCGGTGCTTTATCCCCTGTGCCACCTAGCTGCCCCTTGTCTTATGAAACTTTAAAACTTGTGTTTCTGCATCAGCAATATTCTTTAAAAAGTTGACATTTTCCCACATGTATAAATGTTAGGGAACACTCTTAAAGTTATATAATGTTTATCAGAAATAAATTTTACAAAGCTAGATACTGACTAAATAAAGACAATAATAGTGATGGTTTTGACTCCAAATAGCTTACATTCTAACAGGGTAAAAACCCTCCAAGATCATCTTTTGCAATCTCGTACCCACAGCAGTAAAATCCAAGTTACATTTTGTCAAATGTAGTTGATCCAAGTCAAATATATATATTAAGTTCCTATTGCTAGAATGTGAGAGAGAAGTTGAGATAAAAAAAACCGTGCCCTTATGAAACTGAAAGGGAATAAGAAAATAAGAAACAATAATAGACAAGTATGATATATAATATTACATGATAACTCATTTAGATAGTTCAAAACAAAGGGCTATGTGCTCTCTGAGAGAAGAAAGATTACTCTTATTCAGGGATGGCTTTATTGAAACAATGATATTTAACTTGCCCTTTAAGGAATGGGTATCTTTTCAACCAGATGTTTCATCTTTGAGATAATAGAAACTCATTGTCTGCTTGGAAGTTTATTGTGACAGGAAGCTCACTATGTTAAAAAGGCAACCCATCACATTATTGGACTGCTCAAGTTTAATAAAATAATAATAATGAAGAAGAAGATGATGATGATGAAGGCAAAGAAGGGGAAGAAGAAGAAATCTCTTATCGATAGACTATTCTTCATTTTATATTTTTTCCTCCGATTTTGCTAATTGGAGTATCACAAGTTAGGTCTCCTTCTATGTGGTATCCTTTCAAATCTTAGAAAAAACATTATGTTTCCTTTTTCGTTTCTTTGCTTTTTACTAAATAGTTCCATTTGATTGGGAAAAAGGACTTAAATGAGCAAAGGTAAGAGACATAAATGCTCCTTTTGAAACTCAATATAGGACTTCTGGGAGCTGAGTCAAAATGGTGGAATGGAGAAGTACTTAGCCAAACTTTACAATACAGCCTTCTTCACAACTTTAAAATATCATCCCAAACCTAGCTAATGGGGAGATATTTTTCACGATTACTCATGTATAACTTATATTGAATTGTTTGAGTTCTTTGGTGTGGGGTTGGGAAGGGAGGGAAGAAGAGAAGTTGGAACACAACGTTTTTAGAAATTGATGTCAAAAATTGTTTTTACATGTAATTTGTAAAATAAATTTATAAACAGAGAAAAAAAATAAAATATCTCAAGTTGATTTCTGGAGAGGAAAAATCAACAAGCTCAGAGTATGACATTCTTCTAGTGCAAGACAGCATAGGAGATTGGAAAGAGAAATCTGTGGCATGAGGGAAGTAACTGGCCCAGAACCCACATGGTTGTAACATAAGTGGGGATAAGAAGTGGTGGTGACATAAGAAGCAACAGTTTGGGAACTTTTAAGAAAGAGATGGTAATGGAAACTGGGAACTTGATAGAAATAAATTATAAGGGAACCACTTGCTAACACTAGAAGCAAATCCAGATACTGCTTGTCAGCTCTTTTGCCTATACCCACTTATTGGTCGTGATTCAAGGGGAACAAGGAGGACTTTCAGTCAAAAGGGAGTGGGAACAATGAGAGGCAATTATTTGACAATTCCATTGCCTCTACAAATTTCTGGATCATAGTTCAAGTGCATAAAGAAGGACTTTTAGTAAAGAGGGAATGGAAGCCCTGAGGGGAAGAGTCAATTTTGGTCCCAGGGGATCAGGTATCATGAGTAGCAATATTATTTCCAATACCAAAGAGAGCAGGCACCCATAGGAACAGTATAAATTATAACCCCAAGGGAAGAGTGGCCCTTCCTGGGTAAAAATTGGAGTGGAAACTAAGAGAACAGTGGCCATACATCTTCCCAGATTAGAATACCTTTGAAGCATCAAAAACTTTCAAAGGACCAGGGTTAGCTCTGAAAACAGCAGTGCAAAAAAGGCTTATTCTTTGCATAGAGTACATCCAACCGACATAACTGGATAACCATTACTGGAACAGAGCCAAACATTAACAAAAGTATAAATCAATTAACAGAATAAAAATGAATAAGAAAAACCTAAACATAAAAATCTGCTATGGGGAAATGGAAGATGAACACTCAAACTCAGAAGACTATATATATATATATATATATATATATATATATATATATATATATATATATATGTGGGCAATGATGGTTAAGTGACTTGCCCAGGGTCACACACCTAGTAAATGTCAAGTATCTAAGGCTTGATTTGAACTCAGGACCTCCTGAATCCAGGGCCTTTTCCACTGCAACACCTAGCTGCTGCTAAAAGCAAAGCCTCAGAGATAATTGTAAATTGGATACAAGTCCAACAAGAATTCCTCTAATACTAAAATAAATGATTTTCAAATAAGACTTGTAGAGGAAAATTAGACAAAGATATAAAAGCAAAGGAAGAAAGATATGAAAAGACAACACTTTATTAAAGGAGGCACAGAAACTACTGGAAAAATATAACTCCATAAAAAATGAATCAGAAAAATGGAATGAGGTAAAAAGATCCCTGAGGAAAATAATTCCTTAAAAAGCTCTATTGTCCAATTTGATTATAAATGCAAAAGCTCACTGAAAAGAATAATTCCTTAAAAATTTGAATGGGCAAGTGTAAGGTAATAACTTACAGAACATCAAGAAACAATAAAATAGAGTCCAAAAATGATAGAAGAAAATATCAAATATCTATTAAAAAAACCAAACAAACTACTGACCTCTAAAATAGGCAAAGGAGATATAATTTAAGAATTATTGGATTACTGGAAAGGCATCATTTCGAAAAAATGTAGATATCACATTTGACAAAACTATATCCTCAGTTGGTATAGACATATTTCTTACCCAACAGGAGGATGGATCAAAAAGAGAAGTGATAAAAGGAAGGGCAGATAAAAGAAGGCACATCAAAGAATGTAAATGAGAGAGGGAGGGAGGGAGGGAGGGAGAGGGAGAGAGAGAGGGAAGGATAAATAGAAGAAAATATGATAGAAGAAATGCAACGTTAGTAATCATAACTGTGAATGTGATTGAAATGAAGTCATCCATAAAATGGAAGCAGATAGCAGAATGACATAGAAATCAGAATCCAACAATATGTTGTTTATAAGAAATATACTTGAAATGGAGAGAGATACCCATACAAAGTTAAAACAAAAGTCTGGAGGTGGATCAATTATGATTCAGCTATTTTTTTTAAAGAGCAAGACTAGCAATTATGATCTCAGATAAAGCAAAAATATACCCAACTAAAAGGGATAAACATGGAAACCATAGCTTGCTGAGAGGTTCCATAGACAATTAAATAGTATCAATAGTAAATTATATGCACCAAATTGCATATGATCCAAATTCTTAAAGGATAAGTTAAACAAATTAGAGGAGGAAACAGACAATAAAATTACACTAATAGAGGCCATCTATGTTCCTTTTTTAGAGCTAGAAAAATCTAACAATAAAATAAGTAAGCGAGAACTCAAGGGGATGAATAGAACTTTAGAAAAGTTAGATATGGGGCAGCTAGATGGCACAGTGGTAAAGCACCGGCCCTGGATTCAGGAGTACCTGAGTTCAATTCCGGCTTCAGACACTTGACACTTAACTAGCTGTGTGACCCTGGGCAAGTCACTTAACCCTCATTGCCCTGCAAAAAAAAAGAAAAAAAAGAAAAGTTAGATATGATCGACCTCTAGAGAAGATCACCCACTGCATCCTGGGGCATCACCAGTCAACTTGACTCTTGTCTTTTCACTACACACTGATGACTCTAAAGGAAAGAATAAGGCTGATGACTTTGTGCAGTTCTGCCTCCCTTAACCGCAATTCACTTGCAAGTCTAGATAATACCATCATGATGTCATTTGTGCTCTTTGAGAATGAGGGATGAACAACAGTAATCCTTAACATTTAGCACAGTGCTTAGTATTTTATAGTATATTGTAAATATTCTCCCAGCTTTGTGTCATGCACAAGTCTGATAAAAAATAAAGGTCATCTAAGTCCTTATCCAAGCCACTGACAGAATCTTTAAATGGCACAGGATCAAAGAATGATCAGTGGGACTCTAAATCAAATACCTTCTTTCAAGTTGACATCAGATTATTCATGAGTACCCCTTGGGTGTAGCCCTTAAACCATTTCCAAATCCAGGTAGCTTCTATTATTTATTCCACATTTCTCCTTATTTTTCACGAGAGAACTTAATACTTGATTCACTATAGTAATCTTTAATCTACATATATATTAACTTTGTCAAGGGCTGTATGGGATGTTCCAGGAGGAATACCATCTCTGGAGTGGGGCTTGCCAAGCCCCTTTCAGGGTTGTTCATCCACCTTTGGTCTCCACCTCTCACCCAACTCTCACCTGTAGCTCCAAGAATCTCTAGCATACACAGTGGCCACAACTTGGAGAAGCCATTTCAGTAGATAGGTAGACCTCTAAACCAGGTTGAGGTCTCAAACCCATTGGTGAGTTAGGGGAATGTTTGCCCCAAGCATGAAAAAATTTTCCTGAAAGAAAGAGATAACAGCATTTTGTTCCAATGGCTATGAAAGCAACTGAAAACAACAACAACAAAGCAACAATACTTAGAGCCTGGTCAGACATCGAAGGCCATCCACTACATCCTAAGCAATTTCCAGTCATCTTGATTTTTGTCTTGCCATTGCACTTCAATAACTGGAACAGAGCAAGCCTAATTACTTTGTGTATCTACACCTTACTAAAATCCACTATGTTTGCAAGACATGACATCACCCCATGATGTCATCAGTCCTCTTCAAAAATGAAGGACAAGCAGGCAGCTAGGTCGCACAGTGGATAAAGCACCGGCCCTGGATTCAGGAGGACCTGAGTTCAGATAGGGGCTCAGACACTTAACACTCACTAACTGTCTGACCCTGGGCAAGTCACTTAACCCTCATTGTCCTGGGGAAAAAAAGGAAAAAAAAAACACGCAAAAAAAAAAATGAAGGACAAACAACAAAAACTTTGTCCAAAAGAAAAATAAGCCTTTTGATAACCGTTTTTGATGTAGTCATGCTTACTCTTTATGATCACCATTTCTTCTGGATATGCACTAAACATCTCTTTACTAACATGTTGTAGAATTTCCCAAGGAAAAAAAATTGATAATTTTCAGGTTCTAATTTTTTCTCCATTTGAAAATTAGGAAAAGATTTGATGTTCTCTAGTCCTAGTATAAGTCTGATATGTTTTATAATACATAAAGAATAGTGAACAAAAACTAAGGAATCTTACCTGCTAGTTCTTCTAGTATGCTAATATCCAGTTTATCTAGGATAACTGATAGAAATTAATATTTAGGTTTCAAGACCCTATTAATCATTTTTGTTACATAATTCGCAGTGCATTTGCACAAATGCCTATGCATCTATGTCTTTAAGATTGTTGTTAAGAATTAATCTAGTCAGTCATAAATCAATAAACATTTAATAAGTTCATACTATATTCAAGATACTGTGTTAGGCCCTAGAGAAACAAGAGGGGGAAATACTTTTTGTGCTCAAGGTGCTTTTTTTTTTTTTTATGGGCTAGAAAATTTGTAATTGAGTAGGTACTTAAAAGAGTGAAGAAAGTATCCAGACACAAGGGAAAAAATAAAATATCAAAACAATCAAAGGATGCCAGGAGATCAAAGATTTTAAGGATTGAGAAAATGCTATATTATTTAGCATTTAAGAGATTGCTACCTTTGCAGAAGATAAATTCTGTTGAGTAATGACATAAGAATCAAGAATTCAGAGGGTATTGAAATAAGTGTTAGAATGGGAAGTAGAGGTACTAATTGTCTCTTTCATGGACTTTAGTCCAGCTAGGGGGAAGAGGTATAAGTCAAAAGCTAAGAGGCATATTTGGAATATAGGACTTTTTGTGATGGAAGTAGTATCTGTTGCTTTAGGATAGGGTAGGGGGCTGTGGGATAGGTCTTGTCTACCTGCTTAGCTCTAGAAATTTCACTAAATATCCTTATTAAGATCAAATTTCATTTTTTTGAGCAAAATAATACCAGAATGAAAATTGAATCATTCACACTCTAAGTCCTTTCTTGAAACCATATTGGTAGGAGTATTTTCCATCTTTTTGTGTGGCCTGTGCTACAATCCCACATTGATATCAAATCTTTTTATTTCTCTTTTTATCCTTAACCAAGTGCTTTCACTCTCAAGTTTGTGGATTTGTATATAAGAAAATGCCTTCTTTAAAAATAATCCTATCAAATGAATATGATAAAAATTAAAAATCCATAATACACATAAATTTACTCAATAATTTGAAGTAGACAAATGATGCTATAAGTCCTATAAAATTAACATAAGTTTGTGCTACACAGGAAGCTCATACTTTCAGCCCATAAAATAATTATATGATATAATAAATTTGACCTAAGAACAATATGCCATCTGTAAATTAAATTAACAATGTGGATTTTTTTTTGCTTTCTTATATCATTTCTTTTTATGATTCTGAAATGCACTTAAACTGTAGTTTGTGTACTGAAGTTATCTATGTCAGTATCTTATCCAATCTAATGCAAGCTTATTGCTGGCAGATAAATCTTATCTAAACTTTATATTTACTTCTGTTCCTTCCTAACATAGTAGATACTTAATATGTTTTTGTTGTTTTAAAAGTATATCAAGGGAAGCCTTAGAGAACTACAATTTTTATTGATACTGTTCTAGCAAGTGGGACCCTATGCTTATTATTTCTCTGATTCCCTTTGGTAAATAAAACCATGCAAAATACTATATATTTTCCAGGTAAACTCAAATTATTATAATGGTTAATGCACATTTGTTATTCTTGAGGATGGTGTTATTCCCACAGACTTGTTTTTTAAAATATAATTTAATCTCAATATTTCTCCCTGTTACACTCTCCTACCATGATTTATGAAGAACTAAAAATGCAGCTTCTCAGTCTCAGACAAAAAAAAAATCTGGAGAAATAACCTAATGAATGGATAAATGTGGCAAGAATTAGCAAGGCCATATGGAATAAGTAGGATAGTGCTATAAACCAGGGAAAGATTAGAGTTATTTGTACATGCATTGGGATAGAAACTTAAGTCAGCTATGAGCTAATAAATGTTTAAGAATAACCTCTCCGAAAAAAAAAAAAAAGATGTGATACACTTTTAAGTTTAATCTGCATTATTAAAATTTTCTTAAGTCTAGATTATCAAAAAAAATAACAGCAAATAAACAAACAAACAAGCCTTTATTTATAGAGTTTGCCAATCCCTGAAATGTAAGTGCTCCCACTGAAAATTTAACCCTAGGCTATTTCCTAAACTGATAGGAGCTGGTTCCAACACACCACTAACCTAAATCCACTGGAATCATAGTTAGTCATTATGTTGATCTGAGTTCTGAATTATTTCTAAGTTGTCAGTTTTTACAGTGCTGTTTTAATTGTATCATTTGTTGTACTGGTTCTCTTCACTTCACTCTGTCAAAGTACTTTAGACTAAGGGACAACTGAATATAGGAAAGAATCATTAATCTCAGATTTTATTCAAGACCAAAATAAAGAGGCTTGAAATGATTTGTCCTCTGAAATCAGTGTTTTTTACAAAGGGAATGGGGCATTTGAAAGACTTTGAGTCAAGTTCATTAGATGGGGTTGGGGAATAGACAGGGTTTTATGACTACCTGGACTAAAAGTTTCTGTCCATATCCTGGAAATAGAAGGTGATCTGAAACACTCTGGAATTATTTGGTATTATTTGGATTTGAAGGTCTTCATCAGGAAGAACAACCACTTTAGAATCATTTCTATCCTTTCTTACTGGGTTCAAAATTAAATAAAGTCTGCTAAGATTGAAATACGTTTTAGGAGTCTGGATTTTTGTGCCCCTTTCCTAACCTGATTGACTCAGTCTACAATAAACAGGTTAGCGTTGAAATAGGCTATGGTGGTTAACTCATCTCTTTTGAATTTTTGAAACAAGATTTATGTAAGGGGTAACTGTATGTTTATGTTCAATTTGTCAAAATTTAAATTTACTCTGATCCAACTAAAAATATGAGGTATTTGCAAATCTGAAAGTGAAGAAACAAAACTGTATCCAAATCTTTGCTTGGATTTCTAAATAGTTGAAAAGTGTAAGTTTTTTAATGTGGCTCACTGCCAGGACTGTGATTCACAAATGACAGTAGCAAAGTTGAAGAAAGAAAACTAAGTCTCCAAGGAACAAAATGGCAAAGTGCATTGATAATTAGATGTAAAGTCTTTGCAAGTGGCCAGTTTAAGTCTAGCTAATTTCAGTAGAAGCCAAAAGGCAACATTCTCATGGCTGTTCAATACCTGTGAAATAAAGGGGTGACTCTTCTTTGGGTTATATGTGATCACATTTTCAAATCTACTGTAATAACTGATATACTCATTACTCCACTGAACAGAGATGCCATGGATTAAAATAGAAAAAATGGTGACCTTTCTACTATAGCCTTGAAGTTTATTATAAGGAATTATGAAATAATCTATACTCAAATTGTGCCTTGACATTTCCAATTGCTATTCTCTTCCTCCAGGTTAAAACTGAGACTACTGTTTACAAGCCAAATTGTTTGATCAAAAATGTATCACAGGAACCCCTAACTCCTTTACTTCAGCAAATGGATTTGGCACTTTATATGATACAGTATCATGCCACATGATAATTCCTCTATTATTATATTAAATACAATAATTAAACATAATGAGGGGAGAAAATTGCAAATCCCCTTAAATGATCACAGACTTTTCCTGGGAAACAAACCAAAACTTCATATTTTTAATGTCAATATTTCACCATTATTACTTTGTTCCATTCCCTAGAGATATACCAAAGTCATTCTATGAAGAAATGAACATGAATATCATACAGATGTCAGTGGAGAAGTTCATTTGGTATGTGTTCAGAATGCAATATATACCCTATAAGAAACATTAAAGAATAGAAGGGGAAATTACAACAAAGACAATGTGTTATAGAAAGGGGATATAGGATGGTAACATGGCAAGGGCAAGGGGTTACAGGGAACCTAAATATTCCATTGTTATCCTTGCAATTTTAGTAGAAAGTAGGGCAGGTCTCAGAATGTTTGGTTAACTCTTACCTTACCACTTCCTAGTGATCTAATGGGATGTCATGGAGAAAGGTCACAGAAAATAGGCAAACATGGATGCATTATGATCTGCATTGTTGGAAGTAGATTGAATAGTAAATGTATTATTTAATAGGACTCCCTGGGAGTCATGGGGACCTGAGTTTGACTCCTGCATCAGGTACCTACTAAATGTGACCTGAACAAATCTCTAAGCCTCTCTCAGCCTCAGTAACAAGAACATCTATTTCACAGGTTTGTGGTGAGTATCAAGTGAGATGGTGTAAACACTTTGCAAACTTCTAAAAAAATTAAAATAATAATTGTACTTATTTATTTTATATACCTTCTTAGTATCTCTCTTCATTTAAGACTTTGGGAATCTTAAAGAGCTGCAAACACTTTAGCTTTTTGTTATTGTTATTATTTTATATGGACCCCTAGGTGGTGCAGTGGGTAAAGTGCAATGACTGGAAACAGGAAGGCCTGAGTTTAAATCCAGTCTCAGATACTTACTGTGTAACCCTGGGGAAGTCACTTAATTTCAACTTGTATCATTTTCCTCATCTATAAAAAAATAGGATGATAATAGCACCCATCACATGGAGTTATATAAGTATCAAATGAAATAATTTTAAAGCTCTTGGCACATTACCTGGCACATAAAAAGTATTATATGTGTTATGTATTATTGTTCTTATTGCTATTTTTTGATTGTTGTTCAATGTTATACTTCACATATGTTAATAAAATTGTTGTTAGCATGGTTATCATTAATATTATATATCATTATATCAACAACTATGAGATATAGTTGGGAGTTTTTGAAGTGACTAGTGCTTCTATTCACAAAGCAGATTCAATTAAACTCAGCTAACACTTGTCTAGGTAGACTTATAGCTGCTGGTGATACAAAGGAAAAAAAAAGGTAGTTCTTATCATCAAGGAATTTATACTGTGTATTCAATTATGTATCTGTGTTTGTAAAACAAAAGATTATGGCCAGAGATAGTAAGAAAGTGTAATTCACAGAAACTTGTTTCATGTAAAGGATTCCCTGAGTTCTAGAATCTTAGCAGTACATTAACTTCCTTCATCACCTCCAAAAGAGAGTCCCCTTGTACTTTGGTTCACAGCAACTGAATAAAAGAGACATAGAAGATATAGAGATAAAGACAATGATTATAAGTTGATTACAAGCTCAATATGTCAGAAAAGTTATGTAATGCGGAAAAAAGACTGCATGTGATTTAAGAAGACATCCTTGAATACTCTTTTGTCACTTACTATTACTTTATCCTTGGACAACTTATCTTTTCACCTTGGAATCAGTTTCTACCTTGGGATCAGTTTCCTTATCTGAGAGTGTAAAGATAGACTAAGTCTTCTCTACATACTTTATTACACTTAAAATCTTACGATTGTACTTACTTTCTAGAGTTTTATGAGGAATGATAAAGTACTATATAAATGTGACTTATCACCAAAACAAAAGCTTTTTTGCATGCTGGGACTGTTTTGACTTTATTTTGGTATTAATGGCAACTGAAATTTATATTTTTGATTTGTAGAATGTCATATGCATTATCATATTTAATTTTTATACTGATCTGACAGAAACATTTCAAGTATTATCATTTTTACTTTATAGATGGGGAAATTGAGGCTCAAACAGGTAAATTAGTTTGCACATAATCATACAGGTAGTAAATGTCAGAGGTGCAAACCAATCCACATCTTTCTGACTTCAATCCTAGCCCTCTTTTTACCATGATATCAACACAATTTTGTTGTGTTTTATTTCTTCCTGTTTCAAACTCATGATTTTATTGGTGTGGGTCACCCCAGCTGAGGAATTCCCTGCCTTTAAGGTGACAAGCAAGCCATCTACAACTTATACCCCTTGTGAGCTGCCTGGAACAGTGAGAGGTGAAATGACTTTTCCATGATCACATGGGCAGTTTGTGTCAGAGACTGGGTTGAACACAAGTTTTCCTCACTACATGACTAGTCCACCTTACCACCTTACCCAAAGCATTTTCTTAATAAATATTTGTTGAATTGAATAACAAGTAAACACTTTGATCATCCTGTTGAATTCATGATCTCTTTTGTTAGGAAACTTCTTTCTGTGGTGCAGAGAACAACCCAAATATGCTTTTTCATTCTGTCCTTTTATGGTTGTTGTCCAGTCATTCAGTTATGTCTGACTTTCTGACCCCATGGACCATAGCATGCCAGGCTCTTCTATCTTCCACTATCTTCCAAAGTTTGTCCATGCTCAAGTTCATTGCTTCCATGACACTATTATCTCAATTGCTGGTGTCTTCTTCCCCTTTTGCCTTCAATCTTTCCCAATATCAGGATCTTTTCAATGAGTTCTGTCCTCTCATTACATGGCCAAAGCACTTAGGCTTCAGCATCAGTATTTGGCCTTCTAGTGAACACTGTGAAATGATTTCTTTAAGTATTAACTGATTTGATCTTCTTGCTGTCCAAGGGACTATCAAAAGTCTTCTCTAGCAATACAATTCAATTTTGTAGTACTCAGCTTTCCTTATAGTGAAATTCTCATAGTCATAAATTGCTACTGGAAAAAACATAGTTTTGACTATATGGACCTTTGCTGGCAAAGTGATGCATTGTTGGAAGTAGACTGAATAGTGGATATATGATTTAATAGGACTCCCTGGGAGTCATGGGGACCAGAGTTTGACTCCTGCATCAGGTACCTACTAAAAAAGTAGGTACCTACTAAAAAGTGATGTCTCTGCTTTTTAGTATGCTGTCCAGATTTTGCTTACATTTCCTTCCAAGTAGTAAATGTCTTTTAATTTCCTTTTGTGCATCTCAACTACTCAGTGCTGATATAGCTATAATGATCAGTGATAAGGATTTGATCCAGGAGAGACAGACTGAACACTTCCTTAAGTCTTCTCAAAAGATGATCATCAATCAGTGTTGAAGCCATTCTCTCTCTCTCTATATATATGTATATATATATATATATTTAAATTTATTTATCAGGTTGACCTCAATCCCCCTTGAGTCAAACTTCGGACAGAAGTTTGAATGCCATTAATCTTTTTTTGTGTGTGGCAAAGCATTTGATGCTGATTTCATTTAGGAAGAGATCTACAAGTTATGGGGTCCATTACTCATACAAAACCTGCCTGGAATTTTCTGAGTTACATATCAAGAGGTTATCCCCCAGGAGATCAAAGATGCTTTCATTGTCCATCTCTATTAAGGAAAAATAAATGGGTTCTCCTGTGATAACTAGAGGGTGCTCTCTCTCTTAGTCAGTGCCAGTAAGATTCTTGCCAGATATCTCAGTTGGTTGATCCTTCACCTGGAAGATGGTCATCCACTTATAAGCCAATGTGTCTTCAGAAAAGGTTAAGGGACAGTCAACATGGCATTTGCTGTCCAACAACTTCAAGAGAAATGTCAAGAGAAGAACAAAGATTTGTAGACAATGCTTGTCAATCTAATAAACACCTTTGATGCTATCAATCAGGAAGACTTGTGGAAAATCATGGCAAAATTTGGTTGCCTGAAAAATTTCATCAGTATTTTATGTCAGTTTCATGATGGCATACTTGTATGGGTTCTGGTTAACAGATGATGTTTCCATGGTTTCCCAGTCACTAATGGAGGGAAACAAGGTTGTGCACTGCCTCCCATGTTTTCTAGCATGATGTTTTCAGCAATGTTGTTCAGATACATTCAACAAGGATGAAAATAGCATCAAGAACAGCTTCCATGATGATGGTAAAATATTTAACTTGCAAAGGTTACAAACCAAGACTAAAGTGGAGGAAGAGTTAGTACATGACTTTTTGTTTGCAGATTATTGTATCCTCAATGCAGTCTTTGAGGCTGAGATGCAAGACAGTATGTATTAATTCTCTGGCATGTGCTCATTTTAGCCTAATTAAAACCAAGAAAACAGATGTTCTCTACCAGACAGCACCCACCATATTTATGTGGAAACTTCAATTACAGCAAATGGAGAAATTTTGAATGCTATGGATAAATTCTCTTACCTGGGCAGTATACTTTCTAGGTATATACATATAATGAAGTTGCCATTTTTAATGCTAGAGGTAGATCAATATTTGGATGGTTCAAAAAAAAAAGTTTGGGAGAGAAGTATTAGGCTGCCCATCAAACTGAAGGTCTGGAGAGCCATTGTGCTGACCTCATTGTTGTCTGCCTGTGAAAACTTGACAGTCTACCAGCACCATGCCAAGGAACTGAATCACTTCCATTTGAATTGTATCTGTATTAGGATGATTCTGAGGATCACTTGGCAAGATAAAGTACAGAACACTGAGGTCCTTTCTTAAACTGAGGAGTTAAGCATTCAAACTCTACTTCAGAGAGTACAACTCTGATACGTTGGCCACTTGGTTGTAATGCCAAATGTACATTTGCCTAAAAGACTGTTTTATGGAGAACTCATACAAGGCAAGTGCTTGCATGGAGGTCAGATGAAGCAAAGGACATTTTCAAGGTCTCTCTGAAGAATTTTGGTATTTACTGTGAGTCCTGGGAAAGACTGGCAAAGGATCATCTAATATGGCATGATCACCTCAAAGAAGACATTGTGCTCTATGAGAAATGAAAAATTGCCGTTGCTCAAAAGAAATAGGAAATTTGAATATTCATATGAACTATTTGTGACTGACCTATGGTAGAGACTCTGGAGCTCATATTGCTATGAAATGCCAAAGCTGGACACATTATATATTGATTTTGACATTGTGATGTCATGTTGATCAACTTTTAGTGCAAAAGACAACAAAAAATGCTTCCTAAAGCCCACTTGACTTCATTCTTCAGGATGTATGGCTCTAGAAGAGGCAAAAGACAGTCCTACCCTCTAGAAACTCACAATACAATAATGGAGATAACAAGCAAATGAGTATGTGCAAAATCCCTATCTATCCATATCCATATGCATATCCATGTCTATTTATATCTACTTATATCTTTATCTCTATCTCCATCATCTATCCATATCCATCTATAGACATCAACATGAAATAATAAGAGAGGGAAAATACTAGAATTATGAGAGTTTTGGATAAGGATTCCTAGGGAAAAAGAGATTTTAATTGGGACCTAAGGCAGAAAGAATGATGGAGGATATCTCTATGTATGGGATGTAGCCAGAGAAAATGCCTGGAAAAGAAAAATGGATTATCTTGTTTCTGGAATGACAAGGAGGCCATTGTCATTATATCAAAGAGTATGTGGGGGAGACTAAGGTATAATAGACTAGAAGAGGGGCAGCTAGATGGCGCAGTGGATAGAGCACCGGCCCTGGAATCAGGAGTACCTGAGTTCAAATCCGGCCTCAGACACTTAACACTTACCAGCTGTGTGACCATGGACAAGTCACTTAACCCCAATTGCCTCACTAAAAAAAAAAAAAATAGACTAGAAGAGTAGGAGGGAGAGAGTGAGAGGAGAGAAAGTGGAGTCACCTCTCATAGATGACCTTTTCAAGGAGTTTAACCACAAAAGGCATAAGAGCTATAAGACTCACTTTAACAGAAATGTAAAGATCAAGTGAGGGTTTTTTGAAGATGAGGGAGACATGAGCATGTTTACAGGTAATAGGGAATGGATCATTAGAAAAGAGATGATTGTTCCTTCAAAGAATTGCACAATATGCCTCTCTCTTCTTGCCTTGTCACATCCCTCCTCCCCCACCCCACCAATATACTTCCTCAAGAACAGGACCCATATTAAATTTTGTAGTCACCAAAGCACTTAGTACAATAGCACTAGGAAAACAGTACATAGGTCATCAAAATAGTATAGTGGATAGAGCAGGAAGCCTCATCTTCCTGAGCTCAAATCTGGCCTCCAACACTTAGTAGCCATGTATTCCTGGGCAAGTCATTTAATCCCGTTTTCCTCTTTTGTAAAATGAGATAGAGAAAAAATAGCAAAACTACTCTAGGATCTTTGCCGAGAAAACGCTAAATGGGAGTCATGAAGAGTGGTATGATTGAAAACGATAGAACAACAAATAGTATTTGATAAATACTACACGATTAATAAAATCTTCCTAATTGAGTTGCATTTATAGTGAAGAAAACCAGGGGTGAAACTTCTTCATAGATTGAAAAAGGCTAATATTCTGTGATACTGTGCCAGCAGCATTTCAAAGTAATTTAATAGTCATGGACCCAGTGGCAGCTGGGTGGCACAGTGGATAGAGCACCAACCATGGATTTTGGAGGATCTGTGTTCAAATCTGGCCTCAGATACTTGACACTGGTTGTGTGACCCTGAGCAAATCACTGAACCCCAATTGCCTCACACAGAAAAATAGTCATGGACCCAAACTAACTAGCATCCTGTAAGCTAAGACAAACCTGTCATAATATCAAATATATGTCTGTACAATTTAGCACAGAGGTCACCATCATTATCAACAAACATTAGATGAATTCTAACTATAGTCAAGGAACTCTTCTAGGTAATTATTACAAAGAGAAGGAGGGAGCTGTTGTGGGAAGAGAACAAGATTTGGTGTTAGGAGACCCTGTTTCAAATCCTGTATTTACAGTCTGCTAGTTTATGTACAATGAAAATAATGTTTGTCCTGCTTGGCTCAAAAGGTTATCAGGAGGAGAAGTGCAGGGAAGGGGAGTCCCTGTGTTTTCCTGCTTCAACGGAACCCGCTACTCAATTCCCAGCTGGAGCCGCCCTTAGCCACCTCTTTTCACTTTCACCTCCACTAACCAACACTTCTCCATCCTACCGTTCGAGCAGCAGCCCTCTGCCTCCACCACCTTCACTCCAGCCTCCGCTGCAGCCGCCTCCTCCCTCCACTTCATCTAAGCCATCTGCACCATCTCCACTGCCATGACGAACTCATCTCCCTCTCAGGTGCAACGACAGAACTACCACCAGGACTCTGAGGCCACCATCAATGGGCAGATCAACCTGGAGCTCTACGCCTCCTAAGTCTAGCTGTCTATGTCTTACTACTTCAACCAAAATGATGTAGTCCTGAAGAGCTTTGCCAAGTATTTCCTGCACCAGTCCCACGAGGAGGGGGAGTACATTGAGAAGCTGATGAAACTGTAGAACCAACATGGCAGCCACATCTTCCTGCAGGACATCAAGAAACCAGACTGAGATGACTGGGAGAGCTAACTGAATGCAATGTAGTGTGGTTCTGCACTTGGAAAAAAAATGTCAATCAGTCATTACTGGAACTGCACAATCTGGCAACTGAAAAAAACAACCCCCGTTTATGGGATTTCATTGAAACCCACTACCTGGGTGAACAGGTAAAGTCCATCAAACAACTGGGTGATCATGTAACCAACCTGCGCAAAATGGGAGCCCCGATTCTGGCATGGCAGAAAATCTTTTTGACAATCACACCCTTGGAGACAGTAACAATGAGAGCTGAGCCACACCTGGGAACAGTGGGTGCCACTCCTCCTGTCTTTCAGTGCATGCATATTTAGGTTATCTGAACTTTTCATAATCTGTAACAAAAAACTACCACCATTTAAATCCTAATAAAGTGACTTGGTACTGATAAAAACAAAACAAAACCCAAAGGTTATCATGAGGAGAGTGTATTACAAGCAAGCTTTGAAGAATATCATACAGTAGATGATGATGGTGATTACTCTTGACCTCAAAGTACTTAGTCTAGTTGAGAAAGTAAAGTGTGTATATATATATTCAAAGAAAAAAATTCAAATAGCATGAGGTAACTGACAATGAAAAATATCAACAATGAGTGGTGTGGCAATTAAGAGAAGTACAGACCACTTTTTCATAGGGAAAGGCTTCAAAGAGGAGTCAATAGGTAGGTATAGACCATAGGTCCAATATGTCGAAACAACTGGTCTTCATTCTACAAATGCCTATGGAGGAAGTAGAATTTAAGCTTTTTTTTTTTCCTTAGGTATGGATTGGACTAAATAGGATTGGGGCAGAATCAGGCAGCAGAAGGGAAGAAAGAGAGGCTTATTCTAGACACAACTAGCGATCCTAACAGAAAATCCCAGAATGCCTAAGATAAGATAGTTTCAGAAAAAAAAAATGTGTTTCATGTTAGAACCTCTTGTCTAGCATTACAAAGACTGTTTTGCAATTTAAGTCTACAGACACAAATGCTTTTATATGGGTAGATTTACCCTGACTAATGCACATGGTTTGTCAATAAGCATAACCAGACCTCTTGACAACAAGCTTTTATTGATTAATCAAAGATGGTTTAACCTTTCTGCATTTTCTCAGTTAGCAGTCTGTCTTATTTTTAAATGGCAAACGGTTCAACAGAGTTCATAAAAATGTATGATATTTTCTATAAAGCAAATTATTTAATGATATTATGAAGAACATATTCCAACCTTCAAATTTCATATATGTTTATTCCCCCTTCCCCACCCCTGGCTATATACTAGCTTCTTGTTTTTCTGGCTTCTTTTCTACCTTTATGTACCCTCTCTTAGAGTGGACATTTGCTGTGATGCTTGTGACAATGCTTTTATGTGGACGACTCCCAAATCTATTTCCCTCCCTCTGACACCTCCTTTTGCTTGGAGACTGGAGCTTCTCTGCCTTCAGCACATCTCTTTTTGGAATGCTTGTTATCACATCGGAGTGATCTGCTCCCCTCCTCTTTTCTCAAGGTGACTCATTTTTTTCAGGGCATTAATAGTTACACAAACACAAACACAAACATACACACACACACACATATACACACAAGGAAAATAATAGGCTATCCTTCTGTGGATTTGTGACAGCTTAATACTCTTTATTCAAAGACTTTAGAATTCTGGCCCTGATTTTGACTAACATAGGACCACCAAGTTCTCTGCTAAAATCATAGCTAGACCCCAGCTTTCTTAAGCATCATTAAGCATCCTCAACATCAGTTTCCTTTTGTTCAAATCCTTTATCCGTTATAGCGAAACCATTTTAACCCTAGAAACGTTAACCATGCCTGACTAAATAGGAATGTCCTTAAAGGTCCTTCTCTTCCACCCAGTTCTAGTTGCTTGTTCCAGGCCTTCTCTATACTATGTCTTTACAACCTTTAATCCCTATAAATTCATCAAACTTTCCTTAATTTACCTTTCCATTCCAGTCCCTTCTCTATGCCTCTAACCCTTTACCTAAGCTAGGGTAATTAGCTAGTACAGCTTTGCAATGACCCCACAGAACAAAACCTCTCTTTCTGTAAATTACAGGCTAAAGACCATCTCTGGAAAACAGATTAATCATATTCTTTCTCAAACCTGACAATGTAATTTCCAGTCTACCTCTGCACCTTAACTCTGGCTTATAATGATTATATATTTTGATGCTTACTGCACATTAACCTTCCTTGTCTTCTCTACTAATTTGTTTCTTAAGTTAGTGTTAATTTTTTTTCTGAAATTAGTAATAATGCAAGTATCAAATAATGTTTTCTACCCAGACTCAAAATACATATCTGTTGCTGGACTATAATGTGTGTAATAATAATGACCTCTTGAAATGAATATCCATCGATCAACTAACAGGATTAAGTATTGCAGAATCGTATCAATTACACCTCCCCTACTCCCCATTACCCCACCTTTCGTGTCCCTTACCTCATCGAGAACTGGTGTAGACTGCTCCTACTATGGATAAGCTTTCTAGGGATCTAGCTTATGAACTGGTTATAACTTATTCTTAGGAAGTTGCTAAAGCACTGAGAGGTTAGGAGACTTGTACAGTCCTACAGTCTTACTGCTTATAACTGTCAGAGATAGGATGTGAATGCATCCTTTATACCATTCTCCCCTTCCAGTGTTCTATACAAGTCACTGCAGTGGTCTGAAAAGAAGCATATATGTATATATGCTACACTCCTAACAATGAATCCTTTTAAAAAATAGCTATAGATAGCAGGGAAAATAATTAGGTAAAATTATTGTATGAAATGTATTTGTTTTGAAGGCTTTTTTCATTTCTCATTTCAGATAATTGTGTTTTATTTATTTTTATCTTCAGTGCATTATTATTCCCTTCTTTCCAATATTCCCGCAGTATAACACCAACAGTTTCCTTGGTTATTCTATTGTTTGTAATTTTATCAAGGAAAAACTGTAGGTTCAAAATTTGTATTTCAAAAATTGTATCTCATCAACTCAGGTGATAGACCTTTTATGTTATAGAATTATGGCTAGCTGTACTTTAACATTATTTTAAAGGCAACCTCTAAATACCTCTTACCACTGTATGGAGGAAGGGGGAGTTACATCCTTTCCCGGGAAAAGATGGGTCTCGAGTGAACAGTATCAAGAAATAAAATAATAATGAATGAATGTCAAATATGAAGTATCCTAATCAGAATCATGTGTGAACAAATATCTCTAATTGTGCCAATACTATCTTGATACCAGTTGAAACAGGAAGTCTCAGTCTTCCTTTTCTGATAAATTAGATTGCAGGAGTAAGATAAATAATGATTTCTATCTCATTAATAGCCAATTATTAAAATTGTGGTGACCCAGGTTATTTTTCTTGTCCTATTTCTTTGTCTTATCTCTCAAGGACAGGGCTGATGGAAGATAGGATTACGATTCTCCTTATTCTGTGTATTGCTACTCCATCCAAATAGCTCTGGCTTAGGTGAAGATAGATGTTTTTTGTCTAGTTGACCAAGGCTGGGGTGGTCGGGTATAGGGATAGTCTCTGGCCAAGAGTAGCATAATGTCATTCTCAGACCCTCATTGGATTGAGCTCAATTCTTTTCGTAAAGTCAACCTCTCATTAATTGTTAACCAATCAGAATTTTTGCCACCCTTAGGAACTCCTCTTCCAAAGGGCATATAAGCCATCATCCTGTTACCATGATTGCCTTTACCATTCAAGAATGCCACTGACCCTTTTCTTGAAAATGATGTAATTATTATTGACTAATTGCCCAGAAATTGTGTCTCTTGAACTTTTGAAATGTCATAGGGGTCAATTAATATAATTTTGTTGCCTGAAACCCAGAGGAATTTAGCTAACTTGACCAAGGTCCCAGAAGTGACAAAGATAGGTAGAATTCAAACCCAGTCCTTCTAATACTAAGTCAATTGCTTTTTTCTTTACACTTAACTGACAGGTAATAAAAGAAGAGGATTACTCTGAAGGTTAAAGAAAAACAAACAAAAAAACACTTACAACAAAGCCAAAAAAAAAAAACCAAAAAACAAACCATGAAACAAGGTTGTAAAATGATATATGTATAAACTCGTTTTTCCCCTTTGGGTATTTTTTTCTTTTTTTTTTTCAGGGCAATGGGGGTTAAGTGACTTGCCCAAGGCCACACAGCTAGCAAGTGTCTGAGGCTGGGTTTGAACTCAGGTTCTCCTGAATCCAAGGCTGGTGCCTTATCCACTGCACCACCTAGCTGCCCCCTTCCCCTTTGGGTATTATCTGAATCAATTTAATATTTCCTTGCCAAAATTTTATCTGTTTATTGGTACTATTTGGCATTTGAATTGAGGGGGAATGGTAAGATAGAAGTAAGAAAGTACATTATGTAATAGGGCAGAAATAGGAAGTTTTAGCATCTCCCTAAAATTGTAACTTTTTGTGGATCATTGCAGGGTTGAAATTTAGCAATATTCCACTCTATAATGTGTCAGATGAATCCATTTTCTTTTATGTTCTACTGTTTTTATCCATTTCTTCTTTACTCAAAAGACTGAAAAAAACAACAGCTAAACTCGAGAGAAAGCTGTCTTCTACTTTAACTATTCACAAAAACAAGCTTGAACTAATCATGAGCTGTTACATCAACCACTGCCATTATCATGATTAACTATCATTAAGGCCATCCTGAAATGAATGAGCTTCTAGTTTTTAAAGGGCACTATTTTCTTTCTGCTAAACATCAAGCAAAAGAGAAAAAAAGAGATCAATTTGAAATATGTTTTCTTCTTTCTAAGTGTAAACATTTACAAAATATTTTATTGCTAAGCTAATTGTGACTACACTAAACAATGTTTTAAGACAGAATGTTTTCGTTATTCCTTGCAATTTCCCATTTCCTCTAACTTTCCTTCATATATTTCATGTTCCACTCATTTGGAATCTTTATTGTGAAAAACCTATGAATATATCCGACCTGTTCATTTCCAAATGCCTCCCCCTTCTCTATTTGTGTTTCTGGTGAAATGTGTAATAGCAGCAAATCTTTCATATAAGATAGGAGCCTTTGATGTTTTTGAAGTTTTTAATAAATATCAGAGTTATCAAAGAGTCTATATTGTAGAGGTTTTTTTAAGAAAAATTATTAGTTAGACTTGTGGATCTATTGATTTTGATACACCCTTTAAAATCTGAAATTGCATTGCTTTAGATGGTTTTGTTTTTATTTTTCTGGGTGTGTTTTTAAAAGATCCTTTTCAATAGAAATGGAATGGTATGTTAATATATTTGCTGTCTTCTAAAGGAAGACAGTGCACTGTGGTAAACTCCTAAGACATTTATGTAGAGAGTCATCTTTAAATATACATTATTTTTTGCCTTTTGAATTATAATCTACATTGACAAAATCATCACATTTCAGAGAGGTCACTGGAGAATAGCTATTGAAATCAAGAGCTTCCCTTTTATGTTCAAGAGATAACTAACAACATGAAGTCTAGGTTTAGGAAGGAGAAAGGTCCCTCAAACCCAGCCCATTTTTTTTTTTGATCAGTAGGCATAAGTTTTATGATATTAAAAAAAAAAAACATCTAGGACATTGACATAGGAAAGACCATTGGGATTGAAGTAAAAAGAGTAGGGTTTAAATCACTTCTTTGCCACTTAGCACTGATGAGGTGATAATCTCAAACAAGTTATAATTTCTTGGGCCCATGTTAAATCATTGACAAAATATGGAAAATCAAATTATTTTGTAACCATGTCAAATGTTATTTTGATAAACAAAGAAGCTATTTTACATTAAAATTCTTTGTAAACTGAATAAACTATGTCATTATCATCATTGCATTTTGATTTTGCATAAGTATATTACTTTCCCATACCCCTATCTCTTATTCTCCAATGTTCAGTGCCATGACATTGATTATACATAAGCTGCTCAAAACAAAGAGTTCATAAACATATGTATACATATACATATATAATATTTCTTAGCTATAATGTTTAGGCACAAACTGTTTTATGAAATAACTAAATGCAATGATGCCCTGAATCCACATTTATTTAAGTTAGTTATCAAAGTTTATGCTTTAAAATCAGTGGCAAAGTCTCAACCTGATTTAGTCTGTCTTCTGAGATTGTTTTACCAGGGTGTGGTCACTGTTGATGCTACAGCTTCTTAGAATCACAGGTGAGAGTTGGATGAGAGGTGAACACACCAGGAGGATAAGCAGCCCTGAAAAGGAATTGGCAAGGCCTCCCACCAAAGGTGCTAGTCTTCCCTGAATACTTTATACAACCTAGCCTTGTAGTATGAAATGAATCAAGGCAGAGACTAATAGACTTTTGTCAAGATAACTTGCTGGCCCATGAACATTCTTTTTAAAAAACACAAAAGATAATGGACAATACCACATGCTGAATATCTAAATCAGGTTGACTGTATACTTTGCAACCAAAGGTGGAGAAGCAAAGGTGGTACAATTAAATAAAACAAGACCTGAAGCTGACTGTGGCTCAGACCATGAGCTTCTTATTGCAAAATTCAAATTTAAATTGAATAAAGCAGATAAAACCATCAGATCATATAAGTTTTACCTAAAAAAGAAATCCTTTAATAATATGAAATTGAAGTGATGAGTAAGTAGACTTAAGTGATTAGATTTGGTAGACAAAATGCCTGAAAGACTATGGACATAGGTTTCCTTTTTTTAAAATAGGTTTCCCATATTGTATAGGAGGCTCAAACAAACAAACAAATAAAATGTCACAAAGAATCACAAGAAAATAAAATGACTGTTTGATGAGGCTTTACAAATAACCTTCTGAAGAAAGAAGGAAAGGCAAATGTAAAAGAGAAAGGGAAAGATCTCCAACTGAATGCAGAATTCCAGAGAATAAAGAGATAAGAAAGTGTTTTTCTGTGTACAAAAAACTCCAAA
Organism: Dromiciops gliroides; assembly: GCF_019393635.1. Classification (NCBI taxonomy): domain Eukaryota; kingdom Metazoa; phylum Chordata; class Mammalia; order Microbiotheria; family Microbiotheriidae; genus Dromiciops; species Dromiciops gliroides. The sequence continues at coordinate 64,559,664 of NC_057866.1, read as the reverse complement.
AAGTGTTTTTCTGTGTACAAAAAAATGTGTTTTATGTGTATATGTTTTAATGAGTAATGCAGAGAAAAAAGCAAACAATAGAATGCAAAAGACAAGAAAACTCTTGAAGGAAAATAGATTAAGTGAATATTCCATACAAAAATAGGCATGATAAAAGACAAAAATGCTAGGGACTTACCAGAAATAGAAGATATTAAGAAGAGGTGAAATTAATAAATGTTTATTGACTGAATGACTGATCACTATAGGTTATTCTGGTGAAGCACATTCTAGAACATCCATGTCCTTTATTGCTGTAAGATTCCTGTTTCTCATACTCTTCTGTAAATCCACCATATGGAATATATTGAACATACTGAAAATCCTCTTTGGCAATTTGGGAAAATTGAATTAAAAAAAAAATAATGGCTTGGAAGGTCAGAAGGAGGGAGCTGCTATGCTGATACAGGGGTCGAGTCCAACCCCAAAGTCACCCTAACACAGATCCTGTCTCAGAGAAGGAGACCCCCAGAGCCTCTGAATCAGCTGAAGCACCAGTGTCGTCTAGAGCTAAGCTCACAGTCTGGTGAGTGGGCTGAGCCCTGGGCAGGGGAGAGACTACAGGGGTCTATGCTGGTGCTAAGGCAGAACTTGGATTTTACACCCCTGCTGAGAACCAGGAGATAGGTTTGAGTAGCAGTGGCCCAGGTGGGGGAGGGGCACAGGCTCGTAAGAGTTAACAACCACAACACACAAAGCTGGTTGATTATCAAGTTGGTCTGGGGTCATCTAGGACCAGGAAACAGGCCGGGTGAGGGAAGAACCTGATTCTCCTTAAATCATACCACCTGGGACTTCTTAAGCTTGGGATACTGCAGCCTGGAAACAGTGCCCCACTTTAAGGAGCTAAAAGTCTAGTAAAAGAAAGGCAAGATGACCCAACAGAGAAAGGTGAGGAACATAGAAAGTTTCTTCAGTAACAAGGAAGACCAAGGGGCACCCTCAGAGGAAGATGTCAACATCAGGGCCCCTATATCTAAAGCTTCCAAGAAAAAATATGGATTGGTCTCAGGCCATAGAGGCGCTCAAAAAGGACTTTGAAGATAAAATTAGAGAGGTAGAGGAAAAATGGAAATAGAAATGAGGGTGATGCAGGAAAGACATGAGAAAAAAGTCAACAGCTTGAAAAGTCAAATGGAAAAGGAGGTACAAAAGCTCTCTGGTGAAAATAATTGCCTAAGAATGAGGATTAAACAAATGGAAGCCAGTGACTTTATGAGAAACCAAGACACAATAAAGCAAATCCAAATGAATAAAAAAATAGAGGGCAATGTGACAAAAAATAAAGTCTTTCCACAGGATATTTTTTCCTTGTCAGATGATCACCCCATCTCCTCCCCCCTTCCTAAGAATAAGAAATACATATATAAAGTAACTAAAACACATTATAAGGTAACAAAATTAAATACTAGAGGGACTGACATAGATTATAAAGTTATATCTTCCCTAGATATAATATGGGAAGAAGAATAGCACAACAACAGTACATGGGGCATAGTAAATGTAATTTAATGTGCTATCCTTACTGGGGCTCCACAGTACTTGAATTCTTTCTTTTTGGCAGCTTGCAATATTTTCTCCTTGACCTGAGAGCTCTGGAATTTGGCTATAATATTTCTGGGAGTTTTCATTTTGGGATCTCTTTCTGGAGGTGAGAAGATACTTCACATCGCCCTCTTTTTTTTTTATTCATTTGGATTTGCATTATCGTGTCTTGGTTTCTCATAGTCACTGGCTTCCATTTGTTCAATCCTCATTCTTAGGCAATTATTTTCATCAGAAAGCTTTTGTACCTCCTTTTCCATTTGTCCAATTTGACTTTTCAGGCTATTGAATTTTTTCTCATGTCTTTTCTGCATCACCCTCATTTCTATTTCCATTTTTCCTCTACCTCTCTAACTTTATTTTCAAAGTCCTTTTTGAGCACCTCTATGGCCTGAGACCAATTCGTATTTTTCTTGGAAGCTTTAGATACAGGGCCCTGATGTTGACGTCTTCCTTGTTACTGAAGAAACTTTCTATGGTTCTCACCTTTCTCTCTTGGCTCATCTTGCCTTTCTTTTTTTTTTAGCTCCTTAAAGTGGGGCACTGTTTCCAGGCTGCAGTATCCCAAGCTTAAGAAGTCCCAGGTGGTATGATTTAAGGAGAATCAGGTTCTTCCCTCACCTGGCCTGTTTGCTGGTCCTAGATGACCCCAGACCAACTTGCTAATCAACCAGCTTTGTGTGTTGTGGTTGTTAGCTCTTACGAGCCTGTGCCCCTCCCCCACCTGGGCCACTGCTACTCATGCCTACCTCCTGGTTCTCAGCAGGGCTGAAAAATCCAAGTTCTGCCTCAGCACCAGCATAGACCCCTGTAGTCTCCCCCCTGCCCAGGACTCAGCCCTCTAACCAGACTGTGAACTTAGTTCTAGACGACACTGGTGCTTCAGCTGATTCAGTGGCTCTGGGGGGTCTCCTTCTCTGGTAAGGCCTTCCTGGAACTGGATCTGTGTCAGGGTGACTGTGGGGTTGGGCTCGACTCCTGTATCAGCATAGCAGCTCCCTCACTCTGACCTTTCAAGGCATTCTTGGTTAGAACATGGTTTTAGCACATTCTTCTGTGAGTTTTGCTGCTCCAGGCATTTTCCTATGGCATTATTTGGATGTTTTTTGGAGCAATTGTGTCATAGTAAATGTAATTTAAAAAATAATGATACATAAAAACAAAGTAGAGGACCAGTTTTTTTTAAAGTAAGGCATTCTCTTATATATGTAATGTTTTATAGTGAAAACAGACAGAATTGAAGGAAAATTCTGCTGCTGAGATATATATATGTATGTATATGTATATATATGATATTAAATTTGACATTAACATTCAAATATTATATTATTCGTGAACAGGGTCATTTCTTTAATAGATGTTGTAAAAGACCCTTTTGAACTTAAGGTTTCTGGCAAATTGTTCTTCTGATTTGCTAAATTGTATTGCCTAATAGTTCATTTTCTAAATAATTTAAATTTATGTATTCTCCCTTTTATGAATTATTTTTCATTTGCAATTATTTTCTGTGCTTTATTACATATTTGTATCCTATTAATTAACTGTAGTCATAAATAGAAAAACTACACCAGAATTCTAAACAACATGTATTTTATATACCATTTAACAAATCCACACACAGTCAAAATATTCTCTTTTGGTTAAATTCAAAAACGTCTTATCTGGATTTGCCATAGAAGTTCCTCCTTTTTTTGACTCTTACACTACCCCAAATCAGTGTGTCAACACATTTTCAGTCTTCTGTACTGCAGAAACTAGGCATGGTTTTATTGAATCTAGTGCTGAGTCAATAGGTATGTATCAAAGATTGAAGAAATGTGGCAAGGTATTGAAGAAGGCCACCAGCTTTAAAAATATGTCCACAGTGATTTTTATTTTCATTATGTGTTTATTCTAGCTTTTGATTCATCCTTTCCACATGCCTTTTCTAACTCAGCTAAATATCTCATGGTTTTGTACTAGGAAATTTCTATGAGTTTTGAAATAGTACAGTGCCCATGTGAGGTAGTCATGACTTTTAAAACAGACTATGAGATATGTTGAGGGTACTATGCTATTTGGAATAATGTGTGTTCTCTAAATCCCATTATCATAATCTAGAGTCTGTAATGAATCAGAATGAAAGAACAAACACATAGTTTGTATGGGTTTACTTGTCTTAATGATGAACTAGTTGGTATCGTATTTTCTAAGAAGAATAAGCTTTCAGCATCAATCTATAGGGAAATAGTCCTAAAATCTGAGAGAAAGATTTGTTAGGATACAAAGAAAATTATTCAGGAGGGAATGAAGATAGAGGAAGTAAAGCATTGGTGTTGAACCCAAACAATTATTGTACGCAATAATCATGAGTGGCAAATATGTTTTTTCTCCTCTCCTTGTCTATATATGCAACACAGAAATTTAAGTGAATATAACAAGATTATGGTGATTGAGATATATTATTTTTGATTGGCAAAACTCTAGTATCAAAATATAACAAATTATTCAGTGGATACTTGCCCAACATCATGAGGGTCCATCCGGAAAAAGCATTTAATACTAACATCCTACTGTCTTTTCTTTATGCTTCATTCTGCTATCAGTGCTCTGTATTTTAGAATATATTTTAGTCTGTTTATTTTCATTCATTGAAAATTTCTGATCTTAGATCATTTTGATCAAATGATAACTCAATTTCAAATACCTTTATTAAATTTATATTTTAATTATATATGTATTATGTGTACATACATCAATATTTTATATTTTTTCAAAATATTTCATTTTTCATCATAATAAATATATATATGTATAGATAGATAGATAGATATAAATCTATCAAATATAGAATGCTGGACTAAACAATCAATTTTACAGTTTAGTGGAGGAGGGGGATGAAATACATGCATATAACACTAGAGAACAATGTATGCAAATTCCTTCAACTTCCAGAAGGTAAGATTAAGTAAGTAAATAGTATGAGTTTTAATTTTTAGGAATGATTCCTAATATGGGGTTTGTGAACTTTAAAAATTTTATTTTGAAAACTATATTCCAATTATTATCTTTTAATCATAAGCATTTCATTTTAGGCATTTAAAGATATTATCTTGGACCTATAAAACACACACATAGACACAAAGGTTAAATATACCATATATACTCCAGTTAAATGATTTATACAATAAAATTAAGATTAAAATGATGGTGATGATGAGAATAATGATAACTAATATTCATATGGTGCTACTTATATCTGTGAATGAGCCAAAAATCAGAGTTAAAATATAATAGGTGCAAAAGTTAAAATGCATGTTTAAGTGGGCAATGTAATATTGTACCATTGCATATATATGGGATACAACTATAGGCAGTAAGACAGAATTAATGTTTGAAAAGCAAAGCTCACTTTCAAGTACAGAAAAGAATGTCTCCCAGTCCTAGGATAAATCAAATGAGTACATTCTCCACTGGCAATGCACCAAGAGGAATAATTTACCTTTCTACCACCTGATGGAGTTAAGCAGAAATTTTTCTTTTGAATCAGAAGTTAATAAAGTACCTGCCAATGAATCAACATTCCCCCACAAACTGGTGAGAGGACATAGGTCTCTATTACTCTGATAAATTTCAGAGTAAAAAATGACTATCAAGTTTATAGCTAAAATATTTATTTTATCTGAACAGTTTGTTAGAGGCGAGTATTAATTTCAGTTAGTACCCAAAGAATAGATGGAAATTGCCAAAAAATAAATTGCTAAGATATGTCTAGCTCAGGAAGATTGAACTAAAGCTCACACATGGACATTTTAAAAGGTAAAAATGGCATGACTGGAATAAGTAAAGACCCCTTGGTGCCTGATCCATCCTCACCCCTTCCAGTTCCAGAACCCTTCTCCTACCCTTTTATTCTCCTGACATAGATTCTTTGATGCTTTTAGAACTTCATGAGGATCACAATAAATAGATAGATAGATAGATAGATAGATAGATAGATAGATAGATAGATAGATAGATAGATGAATGAATGATTTTGGGTAGTATGAAAATAAGCACAAAGCAAGGGTCTAGCACAGATATGCTGTGGCTATGCTT